>NC_043744.1:860741-943988 GCF_004337985.1 Pyricularia pennisetigena
CCCAAAAAAAAAAAATTGTACGCGTTTACAATCCAGGGCAAACCCATAATTTCTCATCATCTCCTTACTGGCAGCGTGTCAGCCAGCTCTGTCCCCTTGCATGAAGCCACATTCGCGTTCAAAGTGATACGGATTGGATGACTATAGCCATTTATCCCCAGCCCAAAATGCATCCTTTTTAGAGTGATGTCGGCTTCGAGAAGTATACCGTTGGTGATCTCGGACAATAGTCGAGATAGAGAGATTAGACGAGCCATGGATGAGAATTATACTCTCTTGGCATCTCTTGGCTAGTACCACCTTTACCTAGGCGTTCGTTTCGATGCAAGCGCTTTGTTGGACAAGAATAGATGATGGACCCCCAGCAGTGACTCCTTGGGCCTGGGATGCCTGTCACTGACCTTGTCCCTTTTTTTTTCCTCCATGCGGTCCATCCTGGGCCGGTAGTTGTGTCAGCTGCTGTTTTGTTTTCGGCCCATGTTCTTTCCCACAATACCACCACGCAATGGGCCTCTCCACAACACCGAAGCCCCAGTCATGTCAAAGGGGAATCCGGAATGCTCGTTCACTTAATAAGCTAGCTGTCCCGTTTCAGAGTCGTTGATGGCTTTCTGTTCACCCTCCCTTTTCCTATCAACGGCTCGGTTAATTATTGCCGTCATATTTCCCTTCACCCCTGTTCTCCCGTTGCTGGTCATATTTCCTTCGGCACCCTCCCCGGTTTTTTATTCCCCTTGTTCTCTTTATCTGGATCTCTTGGCATAGATCACGACGAGCAGTGCTCTTTCCCCATTATTGTATATATCTTTTTGTTTTTTTGTTTTTTTTTTTCTTCCCTCCTTTTATCAAACCCACCTGGTGTGGCAGTAATACTCGACAGACTCCTTCAAGATGCTGTCCATTATCAACTTGTTGTACCTGACACTGCTCGCCTCGGTCGTTTCGGCGGCGCCGGCAAACAACCAGAAGCGATCGATCCAGAAGCGGTCGTTCAAGGTCGAACGGGTACGGAACTTGAACTTCAAGGGACGCAATGGCCCTAGGGAGTTGATGAAGGCGTATGCCAAGTACAGCATGCCGGTGCCTCAGGGGCTCCTTGACGCCATCGCAGCTCAAGGCAAGTCCGACGTCAAGTTGCAGTCTGTTGGCGAGTCCAGGGTCAGTGCCCAGGGCGCTACAAACGGCACCAAGGGCGTTGGCTTGGTCACTGCAACGCCCGAGGCCGGTGACGTCGAGTACCTGTCTCCCGTCACCATTGGTGGACAGACGTTGAACCTGGACTTCGACACCGGTTCTTCGGATCTCTGGGTCTTCAGCACCATGCTTCCCCAGAACGTCCAGTCCGGCCACACCAACTTCGACCCGTCTAAGTCGACGACCTTTAAGCAGCAGCAGGGATCATCCTTCCAGATTCGCTATGGTGACGGGTCCGGAGCGTCTGGTATCGTCGGTACTGAGACCGTCGACATTGGCGGCGTCAGCGTCACCGGCCAGGCGGTCGAGATGGCCACGCAGGTCTCTGGTTCTTTCGTCCGCGACACGGCCAACAACGGTCTCGTCGGCCTCGCCTTCTCCCAGCTCAACACGGTCAAGCCGGTTCCGCAACAGACCTTTTTCGACAACGTCATGCCCAACCTGGCCGAGCCCCTGTTCACTGCTGATCTGCGCAAGAATGCCGTCGGCGCCTACGAGTTTGGCCGCATCGACACCAGCAAATTCACCGGCGAGATGAAGTTCATCCCGGTCAACACCACGCGCGGCTTCTGGCAGTTCTCGAGCGAGAAGTTCCAGGTTGGAAACGGACCGGTCAAGCAGGGCACCCGCGGTGGCCAGGCCATCGCCGACACCGGCACCACCCTGATCCTCGCCAACCCTACCACCGTCAACGGTTACTACAGCCAGGTTTCTGGCGCCGTCAACGACCAGCAGGTCGGTGGTATCACCATCCCTTGCGATGCTCAGCTGCCCGACTTGATGCTTGACGCCGGTGGTACCATGATCAAGGTCAAGGGCTCCGACATTGTCTTTGCTCAGGTCCAGGGTAACAGTAAGTGTGATCCTCTTGACTTGAATAATTCTGCTGAGAATCAAACAGATGCTAACATGACGACTCTTCTTTCTCTAGCTTGCTTCGGTGGCATGCAACCCACCACCTCAAGTCTGCAAATCTACGGCGACATTATGTTCAAGTCGCAGTTTGTTGTCTTCAATGGCGGCAACAAGACTTTGGGTTTCGCCGACCACGCATAGATAAAAAGGGGAGGGGGGGTTGGCTTTTGGAAATGAAGGAGGGTGTCACATTATGTATTACCATGTCACGCATGAATTTACCTTTACCGCTGCCTGCATCGTCGAGATTACTATTTATTTTTCTTCTTTGCTACTTTTGATGCATACATATCCCAGAGAGTGTCCTCTGCTGCCGCGCAATCGATATTCTTTTGATGTCTTACAGTTTCGAGTCTAGCATCTTCGTGACCATTGCATTTCAAGGAAAAAAAATGGTCGCAAGGTGGATATGCCAAGTGACGCACACGAACGTACACGTGCAGCCTGCATGAGTGGTAGGAGAGCCATATATTCAGGTAGGGTGCGCTATCTAGGCTAACGAGCGTGGCAGCGCTTTTATGGTGTGCACAGCGCTAATTAAGCTCCTTTGGTCATGTAATGCCAAAATCTATCTACTGCAACACACCCCCCAATTGATTTTGCGTAAGTAAGCAGAATCAACTGTTTATATAATTATATATAGCTTTTACGGCCAATATTTGTATATATTTATTTACGTAAATAAAGGAAATTTATAATGCTAATAAACGGTAGCGGTGCAACGCGCGCCGCAAACGGGTTTTGCCAGCCTTTAGCGTTTTTTATTATATTTAACGCAGGCGGTAAACCCTTTTTAATGGCGACGAATCCGTAGTATTATACCCCCTATTATATTAATAGCGATAATAATTTATAATAAAATTGGTAGGCGCACGGCGAATATATATTTCGTTCGCTTTTTTAAATCCGAATTTTAATTTTAAATTTTATTTTATGTTTAAATACCCAATTCGTAAGTAATCGTTTGCGTTTTATAATTTGCGTTTAACGATTTGCGCGCCTGTTAACGTCGATATTAATATTAGCAATAATAGTAATAATAATAAAAATAGGTTTTTTTCCGTTTGTTTTGGCGGGTTAAACTGCGCGCAAACCGCGTTATGCGTTAAATACCGGTTGGGCGCTGGTTAACGGGTATAATATAATATTTTTTTTTATTTTTATTAACGGGAATCGATTTGGTCGCGCCGAAAGGCGCGTACAATTGTAAATCCTTACCCGCGTTTTGGCGAATTTCCGAACGTGCGATTTAATTAACGCGTTCCCTATATATGTATAAACGAACTAATACCGCCGAGGCGTTGCAATTGTAACGCGTTTTTCAATTTTCCTAACGGGAAGTTAAAAATTAACGGGTATAATTTATATTACAATTTGTTTTATAATGTTAAATTAACGGTAAAATATAGGTTTTTTTTACCGTCGTTACCGGCGCCGTTTTTGTTTTTGCGGTTACCGATACGGCCCCCGCCGCTATCCCCGCCGAAGCGGTAATTTCCGAAGCGCAAACCGAGGAAATTATTACCGAAATATTAATAGTTGGGGGTCCTGCCGACCCTGCGCCCGCCCCCGCCGCTGTTTTTACCGTTGCCGAACCCGCCCCCGCGCCTGTTTAAACCGCCGCCCCTAAAGCCGTTTCCGGGCGTATTAAAAATGCGCGCGGCGTTAAAAACCCCGTAAATTGTTCTTAAACCGTATTTAGGAGCGTGGGGTAATATTAATTATATATACAAAAGCCGAAAGGTATAAAAAGGAGGAGGAGGGAGGAAACCGAAAAAAAGGAGGAGGATAAAAAGGATAACGATAACCGCCCCGTCCGTTCCGTAAATATTTCCCTTATTTTAAAACGTTTATTTATAAATAGCGTAAATTAACGTACGTGGTGTAATCGCGTCGTTTTCGCCCCCGCCGTATACGTCCAAACGATTTTGTAAATCGCCCGGTGCTATATTTCGGGTGTGCGAAAGCGTATTTGTCCGGAATTGCGACCGGTTTGTGCGTTAACCAACCCGACGTGCGTTTCCGTATTCGGGAAACGCGTTTACCGCGTTATTAAAACTGCCGAAATGGGTATACCTGCTTTTTTTTCCCAATTGGGGGATTTTTTAAACGCGCCGCGCGTAATTTGGACCAGGCGTTTTTTATATCGCCGCGTACCCCCGTTAAAAAGGTCCAATTTTTTCGGAACGTAATTACGTATTATTTCCGGGATTGGACCGAATTTTAAACGAAGAAATTGGCAATTTTTTAGGCGAAAAATATTCCTGCGTTAAAACCCGTAAAAGGGGTTTTTGGTGTTTTTTTTGCGCCGTAAAGCGTAGAGGAGGCGTTATTTCGTGGTATTTAGGTGGGATCGGGGTTAGTTATTATGGGTGGCGTGCCGGCGGTGGTGGGTGCGATTTTTAATGGTTAGCCTATTACGGGTATTTATTTTATATTATTTTTTAGCGGCGCTAACGCCGGTTATTAGGTTTTTTTATGGGTGGGTTTCGGCCTTAAATATTCGTTATTTTATATATTCGTTGTTTTTTGTCGTTGTTTTTTTTTTTTTTTTTTTTTTGGTAGGTTTAATACGCGTTATTTAATATTATATTTTTTACCGTGCTTCCGAATTCCCTTTTAAATTTTGCTAAACGTTATAAAGGTTTAAAAGTGTTTTAAAATGCTCGAATTTGGGGATCGATAACGATTTAGTAAATCCGTTTGCAAATATAAATTTTATTTTCAGGTAAATAACGTGGAAGTTTTTTTTGGCGTACTCCTATTTAAACCATATATTTTATATATTTATATGGCGCAGGTTGGTATTAATACGAAAATTTTTATTAACGATTAGGCGAATCGTTTGTTTATTATCGCAATATAAATTCCAGGGTTGGTTTAAATTTAGCTGTATTTTTTTAAAAATCCGTTTTAAAACTATAATTTTTTTAGCCGCTTTCGATAGTGCGTGTAATTTTATTTTTGTTGTAAACGTCGTTACCGTGGTTTACTTTACCGCCCTCCAGTTAATAGCTCCTCCGAATAATATTATTACGTATCCTTTTAAAAATTTCCTTGTATTTAAATCGTCGCCGAAGGATGCGTTATTTGCGAGTACAAAATGTTGATTTTGGTCGTTCGTTCCGTATTTAATTTTTAAAAATTTCGTGCTGTATAAATAAAGTAATATTTTTTTGGTTAAACGTTTGTAAAAAAAACTAGGATTGGTAAGGAATTTAAAAAATATTAATACTGCGTGCGCAACGTCCGGTTTAAATATAATTGCGGTATATAAAATAAACCCTACCATTTCCTGGTAAATTTTAATTTCGTTTGGAATTGCGGTCCTTTTATATTTTATTATAGGATTTTCTGGTAATGGCGTTGGCGGGTATTTTAAATTTTTTGTAAATTTAAAGCGTATGGCGATTTTTTCGATATACGAATCGTGCAATAAAATCGCTGTGCGTCGTTTTTTATTTCGCAATACGCGCATCCCAAAAAATTAGGAGAATTGCCCTTTCCGTAACTCGTATTTAGCTTTTAGGCCGTCGATAACCGTTTTACCGTTTCTGGCGTATTTTTCGGTATATAACACGATTATATCGTTTACGAAAAAAATTACGATAACCCTGTTTTGTGTAAATACGTATATGTATGGTTTATTACCAATTGGTTTAAATCCCAAACTTTGTAGCGTTTTTAGGAGTTTTTCGTACCAAAATTTGGGTAATTCCTTTATACCGTAAAACGTTTTTCGTAATTTAAGTACAGTATTTTTTTTCCCAAACTTTTTTGGTGCGGTGCAAAATACCGGTTTATTTAAATTGAGCGTTACGTTGAGGAAAACGTTATTTATATCGATTTGGATTATTTCGAGGTCGAAATGCGTTATTAAAGTTAATATTAGTTTAAAATTGCGTATTACTAATATCGCCGCGTAGGTGTTTTTAAACGTGTTAGGCGTTTATTAATTACTTTTTATTACGAACCGTGTTTTGTAGCGTTCGAGGTAACCGTTTTTGTCGAATTTATACGTAAATACCCATATAAGCGGTACGGGTTTTATGGTGCAGTTTAACCGAAGGGTTATTTCCCATATTTTTTTTTTTCGAGATTTATTTATTCCGTTTTCGCTGTTTTGAAAAACTGTTTTTTATCCGGGTGCGCCATAAGTTTTTTCCAGGTTTTAGGCGCAAGTATAAGGTCGTTTTTATACGGTTTAACCTTTTTATCCGGTTTTTTTTATTATATTACCGCCGCGATAATTTCGTACAGTGTTTTATAATTATAATTACCGCCCTCCAACGTGCTTTGTTAATTAGGTAGGAACGTTAATAAAAACGCTAACTATAATTAAAAATTTGGAACGAATATCCGGTTTTCGGTATATATTTGTTTTAAATAAATATTATTGTTTCCGTATACCACGTTTTTTCCCTTTAGGATAATCGCGTTTGCAAAATTTGTGTTATTATTATTGCCCCCGCGTTTTTTACGGGTTGTATTTCCTTTACCGCGTTGGCGTTATCCCTTTGTATTTGTTTTTAAAACCCTTATAATGGGTCGGGGCGTTTTCGAGGAGCGTTTAAATTTTATTATACGCGTTTAAGCGTTGGTTTGGGGTGCCGGCGCGGGTATAATATTTGGGGGTTATACGGATGTAACGGTAATATTCGTCGGGTTCGGGGGTTCGGATTGTGGTTCCGGTGTATTACCCCCGATAAAAAAGCGGTTAAATATAGGGTATTCCCGCGCCAATTCGTTTTTAATAACGATTGGTCCCACCGTTCGGGTGTTTTTTACCAGTTTCGGCGCACCCGGTTCCCTTATAGGGTCCGTGGGCGCACGCGGTAAAAATCCGTTATTATTTGGTATGCGTATACCGAATACGTAATTTTTTCCCGTTTTGGGCGTTATTATATTATTTTCCAAAGTTTTTAAATACGCTAATACCACCAACGTATATTTTATTGGTTCGTTAACCATTTATATCCTAGGCGGTTCCGGTTAGTTAACCGTTTTACCTGGGATCGGTCCGCCCAAATTTTTAAAAATGTCGTTTTTTACGATTTGTTCGCGGAAATGCATATTGCGGTGCTCCGTAGGTGTTTCCGCGCTCCGTTTTTGTGGTATTAATACGTTATTTAACCCCTAATTAAAAATAAAAACGTTTGGATTAAGTGCGAATAATAATTTATTTCGTAATAAACCTAATCGTTCGATTATTCCGTCCCCCAAAAATTCCAATGTTGGTTTGTGGATCCGGTTTATTAAAAGCTCGTATTCGTTATTAAGTTTACCGGTTTTTATCCTTTCCTTTTTTAGTCCCTGGTAAAAACGTGTTTCGTCGAATTGGACGTTGCGTAAAATGATAATTTTATCGAAAAAGGGTACCCAAATATGGTATATTTTAAAAGATTTATATTTAACCAGGTATTCCACGTGCGTTTTAAGGTTCGTTTTAAATATTACCCTGTTTTTTAATTTCGTTTTTACCGGGTTTAATACGTAAATTTTACACCCGTATACGTACGTACCAAACCAATTTGGGCGCAGGTTTTTATTTAATGTAATAAATAGTGCAGGTGTATACTATTTAAAAAACCTTTTAAACTATACTAATAGGATTTCGTTTGGGTTAAAACTTTTCCGGTTTATTAATGGATTTATATTAATAAAATAATTTGCGGTTATAATTATTTCCGGCCAAATGGAGGTAGGTAAATTGGCTGCCAAGCGTATTTTGAGCGCGCGTACAATTACCTCCTATCCCGAACGTTTTATTTGGCCGTTCGGTTTATATATATTAAAGGGAAGCGTTTTTATTTCGATCCCAAACTTTTTGCAATGTTTTTGGTAAAAAGTATATCCCGTGTGCGCTATTAAAATAGGTTCGTTATCGTGGAAAAATTTCGCAATTTGTAGGCCGTATTGGCGCGTTACCCATTGTTCGAAACCGAATATTGTTAATACGAGCTCTGTTTTCGTTTTTCCGGTAAGCGGAATGGTCGTTAAACGCCCCGAATATTCGTTTTTTAATAATAGCAAATACCGCATATTAGTGCCTGATTTTTTAAAGTGGAAAAGATTTAGGTGTATTGTATGGTAGGGTTTGTATGGTTCGCCTTTTGGGCGTTTCGATACTATTGTTTTATTATATATTTAAACGCACGTTTCGTATTCCAATATTTTTAATCTTTTAATTTTTACACCTTTAACCCGGTGGACCAACGTTTTAAACGCTTCCGGACCCAGGTGGCCGGTTTTCCAATACCAAATTAACGAATTATTTTTTTTTTCGTCGTATATTCCCGTGGAACTTTTTTGTAGAGTTTTAATAATTTTTATCCAACCGTTTATAACCGTTAAAAAAACAATGCCTGCAAAAAATATTTGTACGGTAGGGGTAACGCGCAAATAGTAAACAGGCTTATATTATAAAAAAATTACGTTATTACGTCGTTGCAAACCGCATAATACCAGATTGTCCTTTATATTCCCCAGGCGCAAAGTGCAATCCCAGCCGTTATACCATACGTTTTTATCCTTTAAACGCGTTTTTGACACGATATTAACGTAAAAATTGGGTACGTACGTTACGTTAACGAGTTTTAGCGTCCGTCCTCCGTTTAGCACGTTTTATATAATACGCGTACCAAACGCGGTGATTTTAAATTGTTAAATACCGCATATAACGAATTGCGGATCCGTGTTTATAGGTTTACGGATAAAACCCGGGTCCAGGCGTTTTTTAACGTTTATTAAATATATAAAGCAGCAATTATCGAACAAAATATTATTATAATATAGGTTGTGGGAGGTGTTTATGGACGTAAATGCGCTGGTTTTTTCGTTGTAACGTGTTTAAAAGTATGTGAGGTCGTTGGATTCGTTAAAAATGGTTAAACAGGCCGCCGAAATAGTGGGCGGTCCCCCCTGTTTTTTAAATTGCGGTGCTTTTTTCGTCCCTCCGTTCGTGGTAAATTTTAATTCGGTAATTATATTTTTTTAAATTAGTAATTCGCGGATAAAAGACCAGCGGTCCTTTTTGAATTCGGCGCAAATTTTTTTGCAATTTTCGGCTAAATAGGGGCCACGTATACGGATTTTAAAGTTTTTTCCTGTTACCGCGTATACCAATTTTTCGCATAAATTTGGTAACCAAAAATAATTATAACCACAAGGATATTTGTTCCGTGGATTTCCCCTGTTTTTACTTTTATTAAAAGCGTGGTTTAAACTTTTATTTTGCTCCTTAACGGATCCGCCAAATATCGTATAAAATTTAGCGAAATTGCGCCCACCCCCTATTAAGGGGTCGGTGGTATCGTTGTAAAAAACGCTCCTAAATTATTTGAAAATATATTTAAAGGTAATTGTATAATCCGGTTTATTTAATTCGTTCCGAACGTTTATGGCCCAAAAAGGTTAAAAACGTTTTCCTATTTCGATAAAATTTTTAATCGTTGAATTTTTTTTAAAATCGGTTATTTTGTAATTCCGGGTTTTTTTGTAGGTTAAATCGTAAATTTTAAACCAATTCGTTTTATTATTTATCGTGCGCGTTAAAACTAGGGCTAACCTATAGTTTTTAATTGCCTGTTTTTTAGCGTGCGCTAAAAAAAGTGCGAATTTTTCCTGAAACGTTTTAATTATTTTTTTAAACGTGTTCCAGCCGTTGCGTTAAACGGTAAAGAGCGCCGTATTAAAATACGTTGGGTTTATATTTTTTGTAATTTATTGCAGGAAAATATTAATTTTTCGGAATTGTTCGTTTATATAATCTTTTTGTAATTCCTGCGTTTCGCGTGCTTTATTTACCGCGCGTTTTATTTCGGAGGGCGTAAAGTTGTTAAATATAACAGGCTTTTTTAGGTTTTTAGGAATAGGTTTATTTATATTTGCAAACGATTTGGCGATTTGGTTTATTTTGCGTTTGGCCTTAGGCGGGTTCAAATCCCAAATTCGTAAATTTATATGGTAATCGTCGAATCGGGAACGTTTAAGCGATTTTGTAACGTTTTCGGTAAATTTTTTAAATATTGGGAGTTTTTCGTCGGTTTGTTGGTTTGGATTAACCAGTTTCCAAATGCGTAGTATTTTTGCATTTTGGCGGTAAATTTTGAACCATTTAGGCCATTGGGCGCGTGAATTGAGCGTTGCTGGCGATTTTTGGAGTTTTTCGGTCGTAAATATGGTGTGCGGTAAGGAGAGAGAAAAATAAAATAGACGTTATTCGTGTTAATATATAATTATAATTTGCGTAAAGTAGAGACTTTTATAGTTTACAGCTGTACCGGGTTTATAATTGACGCACACGAACGTATACGTGCAGTTTGCATGAGTGGTAGGAGAGCTATGTATTTAAGTAGGGTGCGCTATTTAGGTTAACGAGCGTGGCAGCGCTTTTATGGTGTGTATAGCGCTGACTAAGCTCCTCTGGTCATGTGATGCCAAGATCTATCTACTGCAACACCAAGCCCTCACATGGTGGTTTTCTTTCAAGATCCCGGTTCGTCGTCCTCGTCAAACGCCGACACGAGAAATTCGATGCAACTTTGCACCTTTTTACCGATCGACCTGCCTAATCCAGGGTAGCAGTGGGGATTCCACCCTCTACAATACGAAATAATGCACTTTCAACCCCAGCATATTGACATTCGACAAGCCGTGCAACAAAAAAAAAAGGGGGGGGGGGAAGAAACAATGCCCGCTCGTGGGGATAAAGGACGGGTGCTCCCGCCGCCCTGCGGACCATTGCAGTGATGCTAACCACCGCGCTACAATATCGGCAACATGAAGGTCACTGGGATCGTTCTTGCGCTCGGCGCGTTGGCCAGCGCTGGCAGGTCATTCCGCCGCGACGACGGCGCGGGGGCAGCATCAAACGACACTCTTGGGTCGATTGCGCCCAAGAAGTTCATCGTCGAGGTCGGCCAAGGCTCCAACAAGGATGAGCTGATCCGGGACATTGAGAACAAGCCCGGGTGCCGCGTCACCAAGGTGTTTGACTCTGACGTCTTCCGCGCCATCTCGGTGGAGTCCGACAGCGTCAACACGGACGAGCTGCAGTCGCTGGCCTCGGTCGCAAAAGTGTGGCACGCCACCCGCGTTCAGCTGCCGCCCGTGATCGAGGGCAAGAGCTTCTCGGATGACGCCGCGGCGCCAGAGTACTTCATCCACGACATGACCGGCGTCGACAAGGTGCAGGCGCAGGGCATCCTCGGCAAGGGCGTCAAGGTGGGCGTGGTGGACACGGGAGTCGACTACACGCACCCCAACCTCGGCGGCTGTTTCGGAAAGGGCTGCAAGGTCGAGGGCGGCTACGATTTCGTCGGCGACAGCTACTGGCCCTTTCCCGGCAACACCAAGATGCCCGACGACGATCCTCAAGACGCCCAGGGTCACGGTACCCACGTCGCCGGCATCATCGCGGGTAAGAGCGACAAGCTCAAGGGCGTGGCGCCCGACGCGACCATCTACTCGTACAAGGTCTTTGGCTTTGGCGGCACCGACGAGGAGACCATCATCGAGGCGTTCATCCGGGCCTACGAGGATGGCATGGACATCATCTCGGCCAGCGTCGGCAGCGACGGCGGCTGGGCCGAGACCGCCTGGGCCGAAGTCTCCAGGCGGATCGTGAACGAGGGTATCGTGGTGGTGATTGCTGCAGGCAACTCGGGCGAGCTGGGGCCTTGGGCCATGAGCTCGGGTGCCTCCTCGCCGGATGCTCTGGCGGTCGCCTCGATAGATGCCTCGATGGGGAGGGGACGTCCTTGGGCAGCGACCTTCAACCTGGATGGACACTCCAACAGGACCATCCTTGCCTACAGGGCCGACATAGCCCTGTTTCCTGCCACGGTCGTCGGCGTCCCGATCGTGCCGCTGACCCTCAACACGAGCGTCCAGAACGATGCGTGTCAGTCGCTGCCCGAAAACCTCAACCTGACGGACGTGATCCCCCTGGTCCGCCTCGGTGGCTGCCAGGACTGGGTCAAGGAGGGCAACCTCAACCAGCGCGGCGCCAAGTACGTCCTCATGTACATGGAAGACGGCACCATCGCCAGCTTCTCCGGGCAGGGATGGGCACAGAGCTCCAAGGCCATGATCACCAAGGCGGCGGGCGAGGCCATCGTCAAGACCGTCATGGCGGGCGGCAACGTCACGGCCGACTTTTCCATCGACACCAACACCAACTACGTCGGCATCTACAACTCGGCCGGCGGCAAGCCGTCGACTTTTACGTCTTGGGGCCCCACGTACGACCTGTCGCTCAAGCCCGACATCGCAGCGCCCGGGGGTCGCATCCTGTCGACGTACCGCGGCGGCGGCTTCCGCGAGGTCAGCGGCACCAGCCAGGCCACGCCTTACGTCTCGGGCGTGGCGGCGCTCTACATCTCCAAGTACGGCGGCCGCAGCGTGCACGGCAAGGGTTTCGCGCGGCAGCTCCAGGCCCGCATAATGAACACGGGCAAGACGGTGGAGTTTGGCGACGGCACGGAGAAGGACTTTGGGTTCTGGGCTCCGCCGATCCAGGTGGGCACCGGCATGATCGACGCGGTGGCGGTGCTCAACTACACGACGGACATGTCGTTTGCCAAGTTCAACCTCAACGACACGCACCACTTTAGCCGCTACCACTCGGTGGAGATCACCAACAACGGCAAGGAGAGCGTCGAGTACACGTTTGCGGTGCAGGACGCGGCTGGGTTTGAGAGCCAGTTCACCGACGCGTCCGAGGCCAGCTACGCGCCCCGCATCAAGGACTTTGTCGAGCTGGTGCCCATCAAGATCGTGCCCGAGGTCAGCCTGCCGCAGGGCAAGTTCGTGCTGGCGCCCGGGCAGACGCGCAAGGCGCAGTTCAACTTCAAGGCGCCCGAGGGGCAGAACGCCGCGCGCCTGCCCATCTACAGCGGCAAGGTGCTGATCACAGGCAGCAACGGCGACAGGCTGTCGGCGCCGTACTTTGGCGTGGCGGCGGACCTGAAGCGCAACATCCCCGACATGTGGTACACGCAGAACGGCTTCCCGCAGGTCGTGGCGTCGGCCAACGGCACGCTGATCAAGGACAAGCCCACCTTTGGCTTCAACCTGTCGCTGGCGGCGCAGGACTTCCCGCACCTGCGAACCGTGCTGCGGTACGGCACACGCGAGCTGCGCTGGGACATATTCTCGGTCGACTACACGGAGCGCGACTGGGTCTACCCTCCGGTGCCGGGGCTCAACAAGTTCGTCGGCGCCGCCACGAGCTTCGACTACTCCAACAGCATCTACCAGAGCATCTTTGACCCGGCCACCCAGGACGCCAACGACACCTTCCCCTTCCCCGTCCACAACGTCGGCCGCGACGCGCCGTTCCAGGCCCTCTGGCTGGGCAAGCTGGCCAACGGCACCCAGATCGCGCCGGGCAAGTATCAGATGCGGGTTGCGGCCCTGGCGCCGTTTGGAAACCCGCGCGCGGCGGACAACTGGCACGTGTGGAAGGTGCCTGTGTTTGAGGTGCTGGAGAAGAAACTACAGTAGTTTGAATAATGTGTTTAGGTGCCAATTTGGCATTAGTCAGCTTTTACGCGAGTAATCTACTTCTGGAATATAATAATACATCATCTACCTTGTAACAAGCAAGCAAGCATGGCATGCCTCGGTCAGTGAACATGTTGGTAAGCAGGTAGGCGAGCAGCTGCATGTAAAAAAAAAAAAAAAGAGAGAAAAAAAAAAAAGAGACCGCTAGGCAAGTCAAGGTCATTACTGTACCAGCCTGGCAGACTGGCAAATCACCGGCCTGGGTTGATGCCAACACCTGATAGCCTCTTCACTTCAAAGCTCAAAGACATGAACAGGCAACGCCAGAAGCAAGGGATGCCGTCACCGATGCTCCAAAGGCAGTCGGTCAAAGCCTCACGTGTACATGGGGTATTTCCTCGGTACCAAAACTTGTTACCGACTGACGTTTCTTTATTCCAATGATCTCTGGATGCTACGCTAACCCCGCGAGCTCGATGCAATACCGCCATTCTTTTTGCCATACAGTCCATCGAGTCAAGGGCTGGGAATAAAAAAATAGACGAGGCAGAATTTTTTGAGCCAAGAACAATTGCATTGTGGCATGTGAAGATGGGCAGGACAGTTTAATCATGCTCTTTGTTTTTTTTTTTTCTCTCTTCTTTTTCATCCCAAATGCCTCGTCTCTTCACACAAAAAAAAAGGTACCCGACCAACATGATATGCAGCACGTTGTACTGATGCAGGACACCTTGCGTATAGGTGTCGGAATTGAGTTTGCGTTCCAGCGAGCTAAAGCTACTCGTAGCCCGGTCTTGAAAACATTGTGGTATCGTTGGTGAAAGTGGCAACTTGCGGGGTAACACGGATCGCAGGTCTGGGCAAAACAAAGACAGTATGCAAACATGTCACGACTTATTTTTTTTGCTTGATTTGATTTGCTCAAAAATGCCTCCCAATTGCTTCCGTGTGCTTTTTAGGTAATGCGTGCTTCGGGTCAGGCACGACGGCCCGGTTGGGGCCCAGGGCTCAATGGCTCGGCGGACGCATCTTGTGGCTCCGGGATATGGAAGAATTTCCATTTTCGGCCAGATGCAACCAACAATGGCGTATTTCGTCGTGGGGATCGAAAAGGAGAGGCCGGCAGAACAAAATGAAATGAATGAATGAATGAATGAGGGGGAGAATGGCAAAGAAAAAGAAGAGTGAAAGGGCCCGCATGCAACACTCCTAGCCAAGATCCAATTTGCATTTTATGACCTATCTACCTCCCGCTTAGGGTAGCCATATCGTCCCGCCCACTCAATAATTCTTTGGTCACTGCAAATACGATGCAAAAAAGTAGGAACAGAATGGCGCATCAGTGGACTTGGGAGGGCCATTTTGAACCACGGATGGACCAAGTTGGGATCCTTGGTGCCAAGAGGGAAGAAACAAATACCAGAATTAAAACCAAAGGCAAACAACATGCCGGTTGTTCTTCGGTTTTCTTGACCATCCATCCAATCGAGACCGAGTGCCAACGCGGTCGAGATTCCCCCAGATGACTTTGATAGATGGATGCCATGCTGATCAGGGCAGTCTGCTTCCGAGCTTGGTGCAGACGCCACATAATAAAAATACCTTGATTTACAGTGTGCTTTTCTATGAGGAGGACTTTTTCAGATTCTAGTCAGGTCTCCATGTCGTGTCCTGTTTTCTTCCTTATTTAAACACCCCCCAACCGCAACTCCCCCCCTCCTCCTTCGTCCGGACGTCGGTTCTGTTTGCCAGTCGCCCTGGATTCCCCCCATCGAAATTGGATTCGTCCGATCCAGCAGCTGCTTGTGGGCGTTCCTCTCGAGAGAGTTTACTTTTCTCCTCTCGAACCAAAAGCCTTCATCGTGTGGTAAATGTGAGTGTTGGCCATGAGATAACTTTCTATTTTGCTCCGGAAGTTTTTTCTATTCTCGTCACAAACATTTCCCGTCCCAACAATAAAGCAAAAAGCTGACAAAAGAGTGAAAAACCCCCACCCCCCCAAAATGATCAGTTACGTCAACACACACGCACGCACACACACACCGTCACCACCGCCACCCCACCCCTTGAACCATGGCCTCGCGCCTAGCGGCCGGCCTGCGGATGCTGGCGCTCGCCGGCACCGCCACGGCCGTCCTGACATGGGACGAAGCGTACGCCAAGGCGAACGCGGCGCTGGCCCGGATCACGCAGCAGGACAAGGTCAACATCGTGTCGGGGATCGGGTGGGACAAGGGCCCCTGCGTCGGCAATACGGCGCCCGTCTCGGCCATCAACTACCCGCAGCTGTGTCTGCAGGACGGGCCGACGGGGGTGCGGTTCGGGACGGGCGTCACGGCTTTTACGCCCGGCATCCAGGCGGCGTCGACCTGGGACGTCGAGCTGATGCGGCAGCGCGGTCAGTTCCAGGCCGAGGAGCAGAGGGGCTGCGGAGTGCACGTTATGCTGACCCCGGTCGCGGGCGCGCTCGGCAAGATCCCCGAGGGCGGCAGGAACTGGGAGGGCTTCGGCGTCGACCCTTACCTGGTCGGCATCGCCATGGAGGTCACGATCAAGGGCCAGCAGAGCGTCGGCGTCCAGGCCACGGCCAAGCACTACCTTCTCAACGAGCAGGAGTTGAACAGGGAGACGATGAGCTCAAACGTCGACGACAGGACTCTGCACGAGCTGTACCTTTGGCCCTTTGCTGACGCGGTCCGAGCCGACGTCGCCTCGGTCATGTGCTCGTACAACAAGATCAACGGAAGCTGGGCCTGTGAGAACGAGCACGCTATGCAAAAGCTGCTCAAGGACGAGCTCGGCTTCAAGGGATACGTCATGGTAAGAACTCGTCCACAACCTTTACTACTGTCTGGCCCCACCCATTCATTTGTGATTTTAAATTAAAATCCAACACATGCTCATCCACGCCCAGTCCGACTGGAACGCTCAACATACCACCACGGGATCCGCCAACGCCGGCATGGACATGACGATGCCGGGGTCCGACTTCAACGGCGGCAACGTCCTCTGGGGCCCGCAGCTCACCACGGCCGTCAACAACAACCAGGTCGCCCGCAGCCGCCTGGACGACATGGCCCGGCGCGTCCTCGCCGCCTGGTACCTGACCGAGCAGGACAAGGGCTACCCGGCCACCAACATTCGCGCCAACGTCCAGGGCAACCACAAGGAGAACGTGCGCGCCGTGGCGAGAGACGGCATCGTGCTGCTCAAGAACGACGCCGGCGCCCTGCCGTTCAAGGCCCCGCGCCGCCTCGCCATTGTTGGATCCGCCGCCGTGGCCAACCCGCGCGGTATCAACTCTTGTGTCGATAGGGGCTGCAACGAGGGCGCGTTGGGGATGGGCTGGTGAGTGTTTGCTTTCCCTCTCTCTCTCTCTTTCTCTTAATTTTCCAGACACGTGAACAATCTCTAGGGGGCATTTGGAAAAAAACTGACAAGACCTGTTTTTTTCTTTTTTTTTTTTTTTTTTTTTCTCGTCAGGGGTTCCGGCACCACAAACTACCCATACTTCTCCGCGCCAGCCGACGCCATCCGGGCCCGGGCTCAGCAGGACGGCGCCACCGTCAGCCTCAGCGCGAGCGACAGCACCGCCAACGTAGCCGACACGGTGCGCGACGCCGACGCCGCCATCGTGTTCCTGACCAGCAACTCGGGCGAGGGTTACCTGGTGGTCGACAACATCAGGGGCGACCGCAACGACCTGAACCCGCTACACAACGGCAACCAGCTCGTCCAGGCCGTGGCGCAGGCCAACAAGAACGTCATCGTGGTCGTGCACAGCGTGGGGCCCCTCATCCTCGAGACCATCCTCAACACCCCCGGCGTGACGGCCGTGGTCTGGGCCGGCCTGCCGGGGCAGGAGAGCGGCAACGCGCTCGTCGACGTGCTGTACGGCTCCGTCAGCCCGAGCGGAAAGCTGCCCTACACCATCGCTCGGCAGGCGGGCGACTATGGCACCGCGGTGGCCAGGGGAGACGACAACTTTTCCGAGGGCTTGTTTGTCGACTACAGACACTTTGACAGGGCCAACATCCAGCCCAGGTTCGAGTTTGGCTACGGACTCTGTAAGCTGCATTACTTCCGCGCCTATTGAAAAGCCGTCACGCCATGGACACTCCCCAAAAAAGAACAAAAAAAAAAGAAAAGCTAACCAACAACCCCCCGCCCAACAACAGCATACACAAACTTCACCTACAGCAACATCAAAGTCGCCAGCACCGCCCGCTCGGGCCCAGCAACGGGGCCAGTCGTCCCAGGCGGCCGCGCCGACCTCTGGGAGACGGTGGCGACGGTGACGGCGACAGTGACCAATTCGGGGCCCGTGACGGGCGCCGAGGTGGCGCAGCTGTACGTGTCGTACCCGACCTCGGGCGGGGCGCCGGCGACGCCGCCCCGGCAGCTGCGCGGCTTCGCCAAGCTCAAGCTCGCGCCCGGCGCCAGCGGCACCGCGACCTTCAACATCCGCCGCAGGGATCTGAGCTACTGGCACGTCGGGCAGCAGAACTGGGTCGTGCCGGCCGGCGCGTTTGGCGTCGACGTCGGCGCCAGCAGCAGGGATCTGAGGCTCAAGGGGAGCATTAGCGTGGCTTGAATCTTTGGCTGGTTGTGTACATATGCCGGGACTGCGAGGGGGGGTTAGCTGTCAGTGGGAGCAGGTTTTGTTATGGTGCCTTGTCTGCTTTTTTTCAAGATCCCTGTGTTTATGGACGTCTGTTCAAAAGATGCAAAGAGAACAAAAAACAATTGTCATGACTTCTATTAGGAACCAAAGCAGGGTATCTACAACGATAAAAGCCCATCCCAAACATATTATGCCCCATTAAATAATATCATATCNATTATTTCCTCCAAACATCGTCCACAAGAGCAACCAATCCTCCTAGCACAAAAAGCCAAGAATCAAATCATCTACTCCGCAGCCGGACAAAGATCATAGTTGCCAGCCGCGTTGTTGCCCCACCACTGGGGGAAAGGCTTCACGGCGCCGCCGGCGCCAAAGACGGCAAACGACAGGATGAAGAGGGCCAGCAGGCTGCCGCCGTCAAAGGCGCCCGTGACCAGGTACGAGTAGTCCTTGAAGATGCGGGGGCGGTAGTTGCGCAGGTAGAACTGGATGAAGAAGCCCGAGATGACCTGGCTGAACAGCACGCAGGTCTGCGACGCGTTGTAGGGGATGTAGCCCGCGTACTGGATGAGCTGCGGCATGTTGATGTCTAGGAGGTCGAAGCGCCCGATTTTGGGTTTGAACTGTGGTTTTTTTTTTCTCTAGTCGTCAGCGGGTGATGGATGGCAAAGCATGGTGCAGACTGTCCCAGAGCGGGCGAAACAGGTGGTGGTTCTTACGTGGTAGACGATGCGGTGAGCAACGACAATGGCAGCGCCAATCCCCAATCCCACGGGAACAAGCCTGTATTTTTTCCCAGGTCAGCAAACGGTGGATGATCGACAGTGAATGCATCGGTGGCAGGGACACGAATCCCAATACAGGATAATATTAATGGTCATCAGCGAAAAAAAAAAAAAAAAAAAAAAAAGAAAAAAAGCAGATACACCACATCGCCACTTACCAATATCTACCACCAGCCTTGTAGAGGTAGCTTGCCAACGCCCAGGAAGTAGCGTTGGTGTTGTACGACTGGATGGTCGCACCACTCCACGCGGCATCGCCATTGCCGTCGACGAGAAGATCCTTGTTTCCAGTAACGATCGAGATCATGACCGCATAATTGATAAAGCCTCTGTGGGGCTGCCAGTTAGTATCAGGATCTAGTGTGCGGGTTCTTTGGAGAGGGGTCTCACCCGAGAATCGTGCCGTAAATCTGAGTCAAGAACATTATACGAGGCGGGATCTTGACTATTCCGCGGTGAAGGTGGCGTCAGCTTTCCTATACTTTGCAAGAGACAAAAAAAAAGTGAATCAAAAAAAAAAAGGGGAAAGAAAAACTCACGATATTCGCCCATCTTCAAATCATTGGAGAGGTTGAGCGTGCACAGGATAACATTGTGGCTAAAGGCGGCGAAATACATGTTTGCGATTGGGCGTTCAGGAAGAACGAGTCCAGCAATCTAGTAGAGGAGCGTCGCTATGATTAGTGGCCATTCTGCACATATTTTGTAGCCAGCCAGCCAGCAAGCCAGCAAACCCAACAGGAAGCGTTTTGAGATGGAAAACTCACCATCTTGGAAAGATTGTTGGTAGCAATGCCGTTTCCGTAGCGGGAATAAAGCAGGGTGGACTGTTATATCATGTGTCGTCAGAACCCGCTGCGCATCCATTTCTTTTTGTCCAAATGCTGGCAGACAAGACTTACAAATGGCGCTATGAGAGTTCCAAGGAGCAGCGAGACGACATAGGCTAGATTTGGTCCATATAGTTAGTGTTTGAAGCCCCACGTACGAGTCTGTTCAAAATACTAAAATGCTCGAGGTTCTGTCCACAACACATTGCACGTACCCCACGCCGGAAGAGTTATGTCCTATAACCCAATCGTCAGCAGTGAAATTTAGTTGTGCATTGAATGCACTCAATCGGGTCGAGCTCACCTGTGTCGTGACAACAATGAGACCGAGCACAAAGCTGCCAGCAAGGACAATCATGAACCACCACCACGGGGTCTCCTTGTAGTTCTTTGCCATCTGGACGTGGTGGGGGTCGTCGAATCTGCCCTCCCTTGCGCTGCGGTACGTTTTCTTGATGTCTCCGCCCCAGAACAGGAAGCAGTGCGTGATGAGGGCGCCAATCTAAAAGAGAAAGAAAAAAAGTACCAGGAATTGAGGTTAGACTCTACTTGCTGGTGGTATTTGAGGGTATCATGCCCTAGGACTCTTCTCTTTTTTTGGTGTCATGGAGCAAAAGAAAACGTACAGCAGCGTTGGCCATAAACATGCCGTAGGCAAATGTGCCCGAAAGCATGGGAAGGCCATACTTGGCGAGAGCAGTGTGGTCGAGAATGCCACCAGCAAAGACCTTGGACAAAATATGTGATTAGCCGGAGCAAAAGAAAAAAAAAGCATCTGAGGACAGTGATGCGCCTTACCTTGGAAGTTGGATACGAGCCACCACCCTCGGACCTCAGTTTGGTGGACATAAAGGGCTGCGATTTGGCGTCCCACTGGTTGGTGTAGTATATACCCAGCATGGCCAAGAAGCAAATAAAGTATCCAACTGCCGTGTGGGCCTGCAGCGTAAGTGGCAGAGATGTGTTGAATGAGGTTATCTGCCAGAAAAAGAAGTCAGTATTATTTTTTCTGCTTGGCCTTGGTATTATATTGAGGTGATCCATACGTATTGCCAGTCGAACGAAAGCGAAAATAGCCCAAGTCCCTCATTATTCAGGGACCCTCCAAACAGACGGGTGAGAGTAGCGCCCGTTGCCCCAGTCGCATTCATCGAGGCGAGACAAGGGATGGAGACGGCGTTCAGCCAAGGCCAGATGTAGGCAGGGAAGAACTCGTAAATGAACATGCCGACGAATGCCATCCAAAAGTATCTGATGGGTTTGGACGATTTGATCTCTTGCCAGTGAAGACCCTGTACAGGTAGGTGTCAGGTCAGTGTCAGTGTCAGTGTCGGTTTCCACACGGGGATTTGACGTCTAATAACAAAAAGAAAAGAAAAGAAAAACAAGCGGTATATGGTTGATAGGTCGGCTTGCTTACCTGAAGGGTCTTGACCGTCGGCAGGGTGCTCCAGTAGACGGCGTCGACATGCCAGACAGTAACGGGTCGCAGGATGCCGCAGAGTCCGTAGCCGAACAGGCCAATCGAGATGACAGTCAAGACGACGGTGGTCGCGCTCAAAGGCAGATCATAAAAGAGCAGCTGGGCTGAGAAGACGGTGCTGCTGGTCGCCGCGTTGGAGGCGGCCGTCGCCGTGATTGCACAGATTGCGTGCTCCTTGAGGCCCCATTCTCCGTGGTTGAAGAAGGACACAATCCTGATCCAGAGCGGGACGTTTCCCTCGCCGCCTTTGGACCTCCAACGAGCCTCGAGCCGGTCACCACGGGGGAGAAATTTGGCCCACCCTTGGCCGAGGAAGTAGGCGATGAGCACAATGAAGGTACCTGATGGTAAAAGTCTATGGGGTTAGATCAGATTCTCTAGAGTTTGGCAAAAGATAGAGCAGGGTTTGGTGAGGAAATAAAAATGGGCTGCGGAGCTTTGGCTACCTTGGATCGTAACAAGAGTGGGTTTGAACTGTCGTCGCAAAGCGCATCTTAGCATTCGTGATATCGCACATAGCAAGAACCACATAGCCTCCAAACAGCAAGACAAGACAAGACAAGACGACGAACCTGGTAGATCTGGTTCATCACAGCCTGGAACCCCGACAGACCCGTTGCGAGAAGCATGCTCCGAAAAGTCAGAGACGGATCGGCATCGTCGCGCAGGGGCAGCAGGTGCTTGGCCACGTCGGTGCCGCTGACAATGATGGCGTCAGGGTCGCTTTCGCTGCCCTTGCCGTTGTCGCTTTCCTCGGCGGACCTGGAGGGTTGAATCTCGCCCTTCTCGGTGCTGTCGGTCATAGCAATCACGTCCGACTTGTCCTGACCCAGCTTCTCGTTGATGGCATCGTGAGCAGGAGCCGAGACGGCCTTGCCGCTGACCGGGTCGAGAGCGGCGCCGACGATGGTGTCGCCAAAGGGCTGTGAAGACGCCATTTCCCTCCCCTTTTGCGCTTTGCCTGGCTTGGCTAAACTGCGGGTTGGAAAATGGAAAGAAAAAAAAAAAAAAAAAAAAAAAAAAAAACTATGTCGAGGATGGCGATGCAGTCAAGCTTTTTTGCCAAGGGTGCAGGTGGCGTCTCCAGACATGATAAGCTTCTCGCCGACATGCGAGGTCTGGGAGATGTGGGAGAAGCTCGGCTCGCTTTGAGCGTACCACGTCACATTTGACATGGGTAGCCCCGGTGGCGGGATCCCAACTTCGATCGCATGGTCAAGGGGGCAGGTCAAGTTGGGTGATAACGCCTTTTGCAGGGTTCCATTGATATCTTGCCGCGGGGGGGCCGTTTTCTAGAAGGCCGTTGGTTTAAGCATCAGGCTAAAGTGAGAGAAGAAGAGAGAGAGAGAAAAAAAAAAAAAAAAAAAAAAGCTCATCTATTTTTGCGCTGCTACTTCTGTCAGTTGGAAGCGACCAAGACCCTCCTTGCACCGTGGCAGAACTTTAAGATTGAGTTTTTACACTGAATGGATATAGCGGCACAAAAATATTGATTTTTATTGTGCAGCTATTCATGCACCATATGATTCGACTCTTGGGTATCTCTATCCTTTCGGACAAGCAAGATCCCTATCGTGGGGTGTTGCCTCGAAGAGGAAGCTGGTGTGACGACGAGAAGGGGAACCCAGACCATTGCTTGATCACGCAAGCTACCATTATCATGGCGTTTGCAAGTCTTTGGCGAGGTCCATTTTCAAGGGGATCCTGGCTATCGTAGTGTAGCGACTTGAGAATCGAGGGAGGCAATTAACTCAATTAACACCGGACCAACAGATTAACAGATTGGATGGCAGAAAGGGGCTACCATTCGCGAAAGGTGTGGTCCATCTTGTACTCCGCAGAGAATACTACATGTACTACTGTAGATAAGGAACAGCCGAGGGCGGGTCCTCGAAACAATTCCACCAGCTCTTGTTCAGGGTGCATTTCCCCAGCGTCGGGACTAATTACTTTTTTTTTCTTCTATCTTTTCGACTCGCATCAAATCATGCAACCATTGTCAAGTGGCCATAAATATCACATCCAATCAGGCCCGGGAATTATACGGTGGGTTCGGTTGCAGGACGCCTGGATTGGAAGGTGACACAACCGTGCACCAACGTTTGTGCGACGAGTCGACGGGGCACAAAGAATCTTGTTACATTGGAATTTTTAAGGATAAATTCAATGACGCGTCCGGTGATAATTCCTAGCGAGGTTTCTTTGTAAGTAGAAGGTTCGTGGGTACTGTGTAACAGAGGGACACATGAAAGTTTGTGAGCTAATTCTCCGTTTGCGCTTTCGTTTTCCGCGGAGGACAGGCCCATTGAAAGCATTGCTGTATCTACAGTAGTCTCTAGTCTAATTGCCCAGTGACCGGGTGCGCATTGCTCAGTAACACATCAAAACTCCAAGATTGCATTTCATAAGGTAATGAGGCAATTAGACCTCAGCCGAATGTGAAACCTTGCAAAATACTAACACCCCATCCATTGCTTCATGTGAAATTCTTGGTAAAACTTTTCGTTTTACACCAATCAATATCAGATTGCGCACAGTCTTTTGTTCATTTGATATGTTGCTCGCCGGTCTTTTAGCTGTTCCGTCTCAATCTCTGTTATCGCTCGGATGAACATCCCACGGTTTGACACTTTTTGTGAGGCTGCCGCCTGTCAAGCCTTGAGTTGCAAACAATTCACGGCAGCAAATTCTCCAATAGCCACATTTCGTGTTTGAAGCAGTGCTTTCTTCACAAAGACTCGGAATCATTGTATCTCGGGTTTATACTGCTACTTACGCCGAAAACACTAATTCACTCCCGTGAGAACCGTTCACATCATTGTTCCTATATACGCCTAGGTAAAAAGGCTTCCCACAGTGAAACGTCAAAATTTGAACCGCTAAGAAAGTTGGAGAAGCCAGGATATGGGTAAAATATATCCACAGTCAAGCTCCCGCAGATTGTGCATATATCGCTTTTGAGATGGCCACTATTCACAAGTCAAGGCAAGCTGCGACAGTGAAGGAACATGATATAGATTTTTTTTTCAACAGCTACAGGCTTTTGATTCCAGTTTGATTGGGTTAATGACAAAAAAACAAAAAAACAAAAGAGACTGACATATTTGTTGATGATCAAAAAAAGCATGGCGGCTCAACCGCGATGCAAAACGTCCTCGCCTAGTTTCTCTCGACAATCTTGAGCAAAAAGATCACAGCTCCTCCTCCTCCTCCTCCTCCTCCTCCTGCACCATAATACCGCTTCCACTAATCAGTTCCCAGTGCTTAAACTCGTCAATGTTGAGCATGTCCTCGGAGCTCTCGGCCTTGCCATGGCCAAAGGCGTCCAGATTCCACCTTTCCACGCCCTCGACGCCGCGCAGACAGTCGCCAAACTCGCGGAAGATGTCGGCGTTGAGGCGCTCGTACTCCTTGTAGTCCTTGGGCCAGGCGCCGAGCCTCTGCACGGCCAGCTTGAAGTAGCGCAGGTGCATCCTGACCCTGTCGCCGTCGGACGCGAGCTGCACGCTGCCGTCCATGCTCTCGACGTCGCCGCCGACGAGGCCATCGAGCCCGTTGCTGCTGCTGATGGTGCTGCTGCTGGTGCTGCCGCCGTCGCCGCCGCCGCCGCCATGGTTTGACGGCACGTCGTCCAGGCACATGCTGCCGTCCAACCCGCCCTCCATGTCGGCAAAGGTCGGGTCGCTGAAGGCGCGCAGGATGTTCTCGTGGACGGCGGCCGACTTCTTGTAGTAGCGGGCCGCGACGTCCCGGCCGCCGTTGTTGTTGCTTCTCGTCGTCCCGCCGGCAAGGGTCTGGTACTTTTGCGCGATGCCCGTGTACAGCTTGGTCAGGAACACGGACATGCCCAGGGTGCGCGGGTGCCTGGCGCCGTGGACGCGGCGGCAGTTGTACACCATGTCCTCGGCCAGGCGCACGGCGGCGGTGGCGTCGCCGACCAGGTACCGCGCCACGATGTACCGGCGGCCCAGGGCCAGGGTGACGCCGACGGGCCACGACCCGCCCTGGGCCTCGCGCGACTCCCACAGCGTCGTGAGCAGCCACGCCAGCGTCTCGTGGTCGCGCTGCGCCCCCAGCACCGCGACGAGGTTGTTGAGGTGCACGAGCGACACGTGCGACAGCGAGATGCGCATCGACGCCAGCACCTGCAGCACCTGCCGCGTGATGGGCGCCGACGCCGCCAGGAGCCTCGAGTGCGCCTGCGCCTTGGGCCTGGCGAGGACCGCGGCGGGCTCCGGCAGAGGGCGCGCCGTCGGCTGCGACGAGTCGTCCTTGGCTGCTGCTGCTGCTGCTGCTGCTGCGGGGATGCCTCCTTGTCGAGGCGGCAACGCGTGCCGCGCCTGTCCCGGAACGGCCTGCGAGGCGGCCACGTCGAGGTACCTGCGCCCGCTGCCGTCGGCCAGCGTCAGGCCCAGGATCAGCACCAGCTTCGCCAGGCCCGGGTCCGTCCTGTAGCTGTCGTCGGCCGAGACGTAGGTCCAGGTGGCGGTGGCCAGGTCGGCCGCCTGGTCGTACTTTTGCTCCCTGAGCAGCTCCTCCACGCCGCGGATGCCACTGATGCCGACGGAGCGGGGGAAGTTCTGCGAGGTGAAGGTGCCAAAATAGCACAGCAGGTTGCTCAAGAGAACGTCCACCTGCGGCCTTTCCAGCCCGACGCGCCCGCCCTCGTGCTTCACAAAGTAGGACGCGAGCTCGTCAAAGACGCGCCTGGATCCGTCGAGCCGCTCGTAAGAGGTCAGGAACTTGTGCAGACGCGACGCCGAGGCCATGACGGCGCCCAGGGAGCCGGCGGACTGCAGCAGGCCGCGGAACTCCTCAAAGTACATGTACTGCGTGGTCAGCTCGGCGAGGATGTCGGTGGCGGTGAAGGAGTGGTGGCGCGGGTGCAGCGAGTGCTCGAACTCGGCCAGGAACACGAGGCTCTCGCGTCCGCGGCCCGTCAGGTCGAAGCCGCAGCTCGACGCGTTGGTCTTGTCCTTCATGACGACCTGGCGGTAGAGCTCCTGCTTGATCTCGGTGGCCTTGTGCGTCTGGTTGGACTGGATGTAGCTCGAGGCGATGGTAGAGGCCGCGGCGATCAGGCGGGTCGGGAACGTCTCGTGCGAGAGGATGTGCACCGTGGCCTGCTTGAGCTCGGACAGGACCGTCTCGGTGTTGCGGGCCATCTCGTCGTGGGTCAGCGACGACGACGACGATGACGACGACGATGACGTCTGCTGGCTGTTGTAGAAGCGCACCATCTCGCTCATCTTGGACAGCGACTCCTCGTGCGCCCAGCCGTGCGTCTCCCGGATGGTGGCGACGCGCTTCTTGAACACCTTGATGACGCGCTGCACCTGGTCCGACGACACGGCCGTGTTGGAGGTGGCGCCGCTGGTCGAGGTGATCAGGTCGGCCTGCGCCTCGTAGATGGAGTCGAGGATGGAGCTGATCTCGCCGTGGTCGACCTCGTCAGAGTGCGTCTTGAGCAGCTCCTCGTAGAGCACGATGGCGTCGACCTCGTAGCGCTTCGACTCCTGGCACACCTTGGCCAGGTGGAGGGTGGCCTGGATGGTGATGGACGCGCCGAGGCCGAAGACGATCTTGCATTGCGTCTGGTAGTCGACCGAGACCTTGTGGACGACGGCAAAGTCGCTGCGCACGCTGCGCAGGCAGTGCGTGTAGCGCTGGAACAGCGTCTTGACGAACCCGGCGTCGTTCAGCTTGGGGCTGAGCTTGGGCTGGCGCAGGAAGCAGGCAAAGACGACCTTGTAGTAGCCGGCGGCCTCGGGGAATCGTCCCTTGCTCCAGAGCTCGGTGGCCACGACGTCGAGGGGCTCAAAGGCCTCCGGGGGCACGTCGTCGGTGCTGTGGGGGTGCAGAGCCTTGACGATCCGCTGGTAGTACTCGACAAAGACGGGGCGGGGGCGGGTCAGCTCGGCGAGCTCCCACAGCATCTCGACGACCTTGGGGTGCCTGTCGCCGTAGTGGTTCACGTGGTCGTCGAGCATCTCCTGGCGCGTGGTGATGACCAGCTCCGACTGGTCCGTCCGCCGGAGGAACAGAACCAGCTCGGCCGCGACGCGCCGGCGCAGCTCGTCGTCGACCTTGCGACAGGTGCGCATCGCCCGGTACACGCGCACGCGCACGTCCTCCTCCTTGGCGCGCCGGCGGCGGGCGTGGTAGCAGTCGGCCAGCCGCTCGGCCAGGTCGACGCACTGCTCGACCAGCTTCTGCGGGGCCACGACGTCCTCGACGTTGGGCGTGAACAGCGACGGCCAGAGGCCGCCGAGGATCCTCTTGAGCAGACGGGTGGCGTCCTGCAGGCGGTGCTGCTTCATGTAGAGGCGCACGAGGCTGCTCGAGGCCGCAAAGGTGCTCTCGTCGACCGTGTTGACGGAGCTGCTCTGCTCCAGCACCATCTCCTCCAGCATGGATTCGGAGACGGTTGTCGTCGTCGTCGTCGTCGTCGTCGTCATGCTGCTGCTGCTGCTGCTGCTGCTCATGGACTGCACCAGCTCCTGCGAAGTGCTTTGGATATTCTGCTGCAGCTCGTGATAAGTCGACGTCTCGGTCTTGTTTGTGCTGCGGTAAAAGTTGGAGCAGTGCTTCATCAGCGCCAGGCTCTCCGACACGAGCCCGACGCGCTTCATCATGCCGGCCATCTCGACGTACATGCTGCAGGTGGCCTCGGTGATGGACGCGCTGGCCTGCGACGACTTGTACTCCTCCCAGGCGGTCGACAGGATGCTGCTGGCGTCGGCGGTGCGGCCCTGCTGCGTCAGGAAGCGCGCGTAGCAGACGACGCTCTTCATCTTGCGCTCCTCCCACAGCGCGGAGCGCGTGGCGGCGTACTCGCGCGTCACGCGCTGCCAGATCTCAACGTACGTCCTCTCGGCCAGGTCGACGCGCGCCTCGGCCACGTACCGCTCCGCCTTGACCAGGAAGAACTCAAAGTCGTACTTGGCGTGGCTCTCGATCGGCTCGTCGTGCTCGTCGACGTCGAGCGTCAAGACCACCACCTCGTCCATGGACTGAGACCCCCTGCGGCCGCGCAGGTGGACTTGCAGGTCTCCCTCGGGACGGGAGTCGTCCTCGGTGACGGTGGTGGTGGTGCTGGTGGTGGTGCTGGCGCCGAACTCGGTCGTGCTGCTGATGGCTCGGATCTTGGTAATCGTCTCCTCGGCCTTGGTCTCTTCCCTCGTCGCGCGGTAGTGCTCGACGAGCAGCTTGAGCGTGGCGACGACGTGCTCGGACATGTGTCCGTACTGGGCCCTGTAGCATTCGACGAGGATCTGGAGGACGTGCTCGCGGTGGGTCGTGATGATGTCGTTCTTGGACGTCGTGGTGCGGCCCGTGGTGATGTCGACAAAGGCGCGGCAGAGCTGCATCGTGATCTTGTTCTTGCTGGTCAGCAGCGTGTTGGCCACGGTCGAGGCCTCGTAGAACAGCGTGGTGGCCTCGGGGCTGAAGTCGATCTGGCGGTAGATGCCGGCCAAGAAGATGACGGACTGCAGCGTGACGGGGCTGCTGGCGGTCAGGGTCCGGCGCGCAATGTTGGTCATGGTGGTGTGGCACGCCAGCAGCATCGGCGTCGGGCGGTGCTGCCACAAGGCGGCCTGCAGCTGGACCACGGTCGCGTTCTTGGGCACCACCTTGGCCACCAGCTTGGCCGCCTCGGAATCGCCAACGTCGGGCTTGAGGTAGGCGAAGCTCTTGCGCAGGTGCAGCGGCCAGTAGCGCATGGCAAAGTCGAGCAGCGTGTGGCGGCCGGTGAGCTGATGGACCTCGTGGCTGGGCGGCGGCGTGAGCCTGCACTCGTGCTGCTCCGTGACGGTCGAGTTGATGTAGACGAGCAGCCTGGTGGCCAGGTCGCCGTGGCGGTCGCTGACGAAGCCCCTGTGCCCGTTGAGCCAGCTGGTCACGGCCTTGCGCACCATGCCGTGACGGAGGTACATCAGCCCGTCCTGCATGTACACGAGCGAGTTGACCGGCTTGAGCGTCTGCATCACGTCCATCTTGACGTCGTGGTCGATGCTCTGCCTGTCGAGGTTGATGGTCGCCAGCGCCGCCAGCTCCTTGACCGTCAGCGGTCGCTCCGCCGTGACCAGCCACGCCAGCATGAGCCTGGTCTGGTCCGTAACCTCGGGCGCCGTGAGCGTCCTGTGCACAAAGTCGCCCACGGTGCACTTTTCCATCTCCTCCAGGGCTTCGAACAGATTCTTGGACGCGCCGTGGTGCCGTATCTGTTTGCTCGCCTGCTTGGCCCAGACAAAGGAGCCCTTGGACAGGGTGGCGATGCGGGCTATCAGAGTCTCGCGTTCCATCTCGTCCATGGAAAGGAACACGTCGTAGTCCTCAAAGAAATCACGCACAACCGCCGCGATGTCGTCAAAGATCAGATCCTCGTTGACCTCGAGGTTCTGGACGCCCTGCTGAGGCTTGGAACCGAGAGCAACGAGCTTGACCGAGCTTGCGCCCTTGGCAGTCACGACGGCCTGGAGTCGCCGGTACAGAGCATCCTCGCCAGAGGGACACTCGTCAAGGCCGTCGACGATCATGACAAGGTCCCTGCTGCCCAGGATAGTGGCACCACCCACGGCCCGTTCGACGGCCTTCCAGAGGATATCGTCGTGGTCCTCATCGGAAGCGAAGCGGATGGACCGTTCATAAGTCTCGATCAGAATGTTGAGAAGCTTGACGTTTCCTGTACGCTTCTGGAAGAGCTGGTGGAGCAGCGACTTGGCGACGGCACGACTGGTCGTCTCGGCCGGGATGCGCGCGTCGATGGGGACAAACAGAGTGTTGTAAGTGACGCCGGCAATGGGGTGCTGCAGGTAGTCGAGAATCACCGATGCGAGGATCGTCTTGCCAGATCCCTGCGGTCCACTCAGGAGCATGGTCTTCTGCGAGCTCCTGAGGAAGCGGGTCAAGTGGGTACCAATATAAAGGCAGGTCAGTTCCTCGCGGTCATGAGCCAGATGATAGGTCGAAGTGAGGACGCTGGACATGACGTGGTCCTCTGGCGCAATCCACTGACTGACGGTCTTGAGCTTGGCAACTGTTTCCAGGCTGTTAGCTCAACCGTCTTTTTTTTTTCTTCTTTTTGCCCTACTGACAGAGGCATACGAGTTATGGTACTTACTCTTGGTAATATCAGCGCCTTCCCTCTGAAGCTCATGTTTCCAAATGGACTCTGCCGTCTTCTCACAGCGTTCAAGAAAAGTCTTGATCTGAGGTGCAAACGTCGAGTAGATGTTGACCGACACCGAAGTGTTGGTCAGCCCGCGAATGGCCTTGTGGAAGTAGGTTGCAACGCTGGCAACCACCGTGACGAGATCCGACAGGGCCATGACGAGCTGCTCGCTGGTCTCTTGCGAGACACTAAAGAGCTCAGTGCACTCGAGGAGGTTGACCAGGGGCACCGACATGGAATAGAAGAATCCAAACGAGACCATGAGTGCGCCGGCATTTTCTTTCCCGAGCTGTCGTTTTGTTTTCAACTTGTCAGTCTATGCCACCTTTACAAGACAAAAAAAAGAAAAGTTCGTACCTCGAGAAGGAGAGAACAATAACCATAAGCAAGCTGAGCAGCAAGATAGCTGTCCCCGGCAAACTCCTGAACGGCATGATCAAACGAGTGCAGCCTGTCGACAAAGAGCCGCGCCCAGGCGAGCACCTTGTCGTAGCTGCTGCCCTCGGGAGGGAGGTCGCTCATGCGCTGCGCCCTGATCCAGTCGAGGACCGACTCGTGCGTAGCACTCAGAAGCTGCGCCGAGATGTTGGACCCGAGCTCCTCGGAGCTGCGCCGCTTGATCGAGTAGACCACGTTGGAAATGCTCGAGGCGTTTGCCATGGAGCTGCTGCGGGAGCCCATCTTGCGCAGCCCGAGGTGGCGCTGGCGGCTCTCGACCGTCTCGGTCGAGAATCCCCCATCTTCGTGGTGGTAGTGGTGGTGCGCAGTGTGGCTGCTGCTGGTCTTGGACAGAGAGTGAGGTGCCGACGAGGGCATCTTGGGAGAGACCAAACCTGGAGCCATGTTGCTTGCTGGAGTTGGAAAAGGGGAAATGATATTACTTATTTGATTTTGATTTGGGGGGAATAATAATAATGATGATGATGATAATACTAGCAGTAATAATAATGTGAATGAGAAACTTTTGGTGTCCGAAATATCCAAGTTGAGCGGTAAATAATGCTCTTTTCTTTTTGATCTGGAATTATTATTCAAAAAGGAGAGTACCAGTACTCTCTTTGACTTTTTTTCAAGCTGCTGATGATATGCCCTGATATCCACGAGTCTGAGTAATATCAGCCCGTCGTATTGTGATTGATAGTCAGAAAAGGCATGAACAAAGAATTCTGTTTTGCTCATTCCAGACGTTCGACTGGCCTTTTTATATTATTTTTTTTGATATTTTTTTTTCAATTCATCACGAATCAACACCTACTATCATTTCATTTCACAGCCAGAGAAGTCTCCGAAATAATCGTAGCGCAGTCGCGCCAAGGTTTGAAACATGCATATCAAGTACAGCTCCAAGGCGTTTATCTGCCAAGACCACGAGGGCAATTCACCGAACCAGAAGAGCAATGGACATTAGTGCAACCGACGCCAAATGCAGACTAAAGATGCCAAGAGTCAGCTCCGGCAAGCCAACTGCGCTTACAACAAACTTGGCCATTTCTTTTACACGCGGCTGGTGATCCGCGGCCGGCAGGGACGCAGATCTTCTCTGGGCATTCCTGCGGGGGCGATGAGCTTAGTAAAGCCGGCACAGGAAATAAACGGCCATCTTGCGTGGAACAAGGCAAGCGAGTGGTCAATTGTATTGCACCCTTGGACCTGCATGGCGGATAACTTCCCGCCTAAGCGTGATTCTCACAACTCATAAAGTTTGATACTCGTTCCCAAATTGCCTTGGCTTTCGTGTCGGCGTGGCAAAAAAAAAAAGGAACTCGGGGCGAGGCAGTACCATCGGATTCAGCATTCCACAATCGTTTGGGGTGGAATATTGTAATGTCTCTTGGAAGTTGGATCTCGTGCCTCGCATAGCTGCGGCTGGCTGGCATGACTGTTTTCCTTTCAGAACTCTTGACTGACTCGGAAATTTCTGACATAATTGTCGATTTTCTAGCTAGGTCTCTCTTCGCCCTAGCATCGGGATTGTCTCGGCCAAAGCCACGCGCGCGGCTGGTAGCCAGTGGGAGTATCCGCAACAGGGTGGCACTAATACAAGCGTTCGAATACATAAGGCAGGCAGAGAAACATCGTCAAAGGCCACATTTTGAAGCCAAAACCATATATTAGATTTAATGAATGAACTCAATACAAGTTCAGATTGGTCGTGAGAATCTATCACGTATTCTTTTCGATGTTTCTTTTTTTTTTTTTTTTTTTTTTTTTTTTTTTTGGACGGGCACACCTTGGCAATGCATACGGGAATAACCGTTTTAAAACTCCACTTTCTTTTCAATCGTGTTTGGTGCGTCAGGTGGAGGTTATAATACCTGCGACTAGGAAATTGACTTCATACTGCGGAAAAACTCAAGAATAATCGTCGTATTTTGGCAAAGATATTCTGAGCCGGCTTGATCCTGATGAAGTTTGGTGGCTTTTTATCCTTTATGCTTGCAGATTCTTGAAAAAAAAAGCCAGGATGTGTTGATTTTGTCCTAGTTTGTATACATAGGCATTGTCCCCTTTAGATTCCCTCCGCGGAGACCGGTCACAGTAAGGTCCGGGACGCAAATACCTAGCAGCAAGTTAACGTCGTTGGGATGTACTTCAACACCGTGTTTGGACTTTTCCGGCGTATTCCCGTCCTGGGTTGTTGCCCCTTTGAGTCCTCACCAGTATATCACAGCCGCACGCTGCATGTTGTATAGGGAAATCTGGCTCTCCTCTTTGGTTTTGTCTGTCAAACATTCCAAGGCCGAATCTATAGGTCGACAGCAGCAACTGTCTCTAGCCCAGCCAAAGACAGTCCTTCTTCAGATGACCTGAACCACTTTGAAAGTTGATGCCCACTACAAACGATATTCGCACTTGGTGCAAGACCGACGTAGACACGCGTCACAGTTGGCGCCACGCTCTACCGGGACACCGTCATAGCAGCACAGCAGGTAGCTAGGGTCGCATCTCTCACAGACCTCGTGGCGGCAACTGCGGCCTCTGCAGAACCTGCCCTTCCTTCTGCGATTCGTGTGCGAGCACTTGTGGCACCTCCAGCCGTACCTGACACGCGACTTGAGCCAGCACTCGTCGTTGTTGCAGTATCCGGGAACTTTGCTCCTGATGATGTCCAAGAACTCGCCGTCCTCCGAGCTCGAGCATCTCACGAGCTCGCCTGTGACTCTGTCGACGCGGCGGTAGTCGCAGAAAACAAGGTCTTTGTAGGCGGGGTGCCCGCAGTCTTTGTAGAATATCTCCTCGTAGCACATGGTGAAGAGGCTTGCGGATCCTTTTGATCTTTATCAAGGCTGATTTCTAGGGGTCAGTTAATGACATAGACTTTGCTTGTGTGAAGAAATGAGAGGATTAATTGTAGGATATGTTTAAAGTAAGCAGAAAACAGGACAATATAATTTTATATGGAGCTGAGGTCGTTGCATGTCAACTATTTGTCTTGCTCACCTCCATTGCAATTTGTGACTTGGCCTCTTGAGAATTTGAGAGAAAGTCATAAAGTCTTTCGGGTATACCATGCTGTTAATCACCGTTCATCTTGGCTTTCAAGTTCGGCTTGTGGACTTGGCGCTAGGCAGATTGACGACTGTTCTAACTTCTAACAATGTATTTAGTCTTAGGGGTACCGTGGAGGCCATCACGCAAAAGCACTTGACCATAAAGTAAAATGCTATATGGCTCGTTGTTTTCAAGCGTCTTATGGGTCGAGAACTCTCACCAGAGAGTATTCTGCTTCAGCGTGACTATTGAAGAAATTCAACTGTAACCTTTTATAGAATTCAAGTTATTTCACATACAAGTGACGGACACAGCTGACTCTAGAGACCAGGTAAATTCAGAGCTGGTTCTAGGAGCGTACGTCGCTTCTCTAAACATGTACTGAAGGACGCAAGTAAAAGGCAAGCACAGCAGTAGAGGTCACCATCGCTCCCATAGCCCAGTCGACAGATGATAGTATAGCTCTAGACTCTAGAGTACGCTGGGGAAGAGGCAAACAGGTCCTTGCCCCTTCTGCTGAATACAAATTATACAATAAGTTGCATCTTAACCAAGCCTCTCCGTACATCCCAAGAGCATCAGATTGCCACAATGTTTCTTTTTCCTCTTTGTCTGTCAAATTGCAGACAAAGATACGATTCATACGAACAAAGCAACAATGTGCGTTCACTTGCAAATTAAGCTTCTTTGTTTCATAGTCTTCAAGGATGCAGATCTCAAAACAGACCTGCTTGATAAAACAGCCATGACCGTCTCTCGTCACTCGGCTTGAAAGCTTGCATGTTTTCTTGTTTGATAAAGCCCCAAGGCTCATGGTCACAGCTGCAACCAAGGGTTATCTTTTGTACTGGCCACAAGCATTCCAGCTAACAAGGCAAGAGAACCCCCTGACTATTGCTGCTAATTTTCGAGTTCAACAGTCAAGTGCCCTTTTGCAACTGCACCCCAATGTCAAACTTTCATTCTCCAATGGCCCCAAGGCCAGCCTCAAACGCTTGTGCTGTTGACGGCTTCGACTGCTTCGTCGGCGTCGAGTTCGAATACCTGATACCTTATGTACCCCCCGGCAAGGCAGACCCGGACCCTCGCGACACGAGGTACGTGATTATAGATGACGTCGAGACGAACAACGGCGCGTGGGAAATGACCAGACACGACGCAACAGTCCTGGCCAACGCGGCGCTCCACCGGCAGTTCCGAGCCGCAGGGCTGCCGGCGGTGATGGATGCCGTCGTGAACTCCAAAATCGAGAACATGGAGGCGGGTGAGGCAATGGCGGCGATAGAGCAGTATTTCGCGGAGCAGGCCGCGGAGCAGGGCGTCCCGATGCCGCCCGACGGCTCGTCGGTGGAGCATCGGTTCTGGCGGCTCAAGACGGACGGCAGCGTCAAGCACGACAAGAACAACACCGACTGCATCCTCCGGGAGCGCTACCTCTGGGCGGTCCCGAACGAGCCGCTCGGCATCGAGGAGAAGCCGGGCATGGAGCTCGCGGGCCCCGTGGCGCGTGCGAGCGAGAGCGCCGACGCGATCTCGGTCGCGCTGCACACGCTGCGCCGCAGCCTGCGGTTCGTGGTGCCGCGCTCCGCCGGCTTCCACGTGCACCTCTCGAGCCTCGACGGCGGCGTCGACCTGCTCACGGTCAAGAAGATGATCTCGCTGGTGCTGCTGTGCGAGGGCATCATCTACAAGATGGCGAACCCGTGGAGGCTCAAGAGCAAGTTTTCTCAGAGCGTCATGTCGGCCCTCCTGACCGTCCAGGAGAGCCGGCAGATGGACAGCGAGATGGCCATCTCGTCGCAGCTCAAGAACCCGCAGCAACTGGCCGTCATGGAGGCGGACCGGAAGAGTCACCTGGAGATCATGCACCAACACCTGCCCTGGCCGCTGCGGCCCTCGGAGAAGCGGCACGAGGCGCTGGAGACGCTGTGGACGTGCCTCGGGCCAGACGAACTGCGGCTGCTGTTCAGCGGCCTCGCCGTCAAGCGCAAGGGCGACAAGCCGACGGACGAGGATCCAAGGGCCGGGCTCTTCACGGTGGAGATGCGCCAGTTCGAAGGAATGGCGGACCCGGAAACGGCGTGCGCATGGGTGAGGTTCTGCGTGGCGCTGTTTCGCATCGCGTCGACCTACGACCCGGCGAGCTACAAGGCCAAGATGACGGAGCTGAACGAGAAGTTGTCTGTCAAGTACAGCAACCCGGCTAGCGCCTTCACCATGTATAGCTGCAGGTTCGAGCTGTTCATGCCGGCGGTCGGCCTTCCCGACGCCGTTGACTTTTGGAGGAGAAAGTCGTACCGGCACATGACCATCCCTGCCCTGCCCCAAACCTGCATGGCCCCGAGTCGGCTGATACCACCGCTGATATGGTAGGGTTTAGGGGGGTTTTTCAAGGCCTGATTTGTTGTAGGCTGTAGCCCAGCTAAGTCTCCCACAGGCTCACGCTGCACAGGCAATGACATGTCGTAATAGCTTCACCTGGACCCAAGTGTTTGCAATTAATTAAAAGTGATTGACGGGGTGAATATCTTTGTGACTAATTTAGTAACTACTCGAGGCTTACATCTTACCAAACCTCTGCAACTCATAGTTTATATAGGTGCCATATTTCAAGTGCCCAGGTAAGGAATCCGGATCGACCAAAAGTTACTTTGGTGACGATTCTACCCCAAGCATGACAGCTATTGTAATTCAAAATCCACCATTGTTAAGTTTATGCAGTAAGTTTACAGTAGTGCCGGAATAGCAGCTGTTCTGCAATCAGCTCGCAAATTCTCGCTATCAATTGACTTGTACCTATTTTTCTTTCTTTTACTTTGAAAAGTGTCCCTCACTTAGGCACTTCACAGCTTGTCCATGAGAGCTAGCAATTTGTCTTGCACATGGGAAACAGTGCGTGTTATAACATGTTTTCTTTTTTTTTTTTTTTTTTTTTTTTTTTTTTGCTTTAAAAGGTTCTGAGTCAAAGTTCTGGATATATTTAGATCAGGTCACGAAAAAGACTTGGAAGATGCCGGTCAATGATGGACACTTGCGCCATATTAGTTATGCAAATGTCTATTTATATTTACTTATATGGTAGGAAACATACCAGGACGATAAAAGTACCTCAGCCAGTAGGGATCCTACGATATGCAACTACTCATAGGGCATAGGCTATGGATTTGAAGAACATCCTTGAAATCTTTTATAAAAGCCTCTAATTGCCTTCCAGTGCTTGACGTTGAATGTTTTTAATGAACTTTGTCTCCCCAAATTACTACCCACTTCCTACTTTTGCAAACGATTCCATCTCTTTATCCATAATACACCATTTACATAACCTCTATTACGCTTTGACCTGTTTGCAAACCACACTGCGACAATGCGTTCCCAATTTGTTCTTGCTACTCTTTTTACTTACGGCTCTATCGCCAGCCCGACCGGGGCTTCGGACTCAATAATTGCCCCCCGCGAACACACCCATAGGGGTTCACAGGGGCGTGTACCCGCTTTTACCCAGCATTCAAAGTCCGATAGAACCGACGAGCCTGTTACGCGCCCTAGCTATGGATTTATTAACGCCCTCGACCCCCGTCAATCGAACCAAAGGCAGATAATGGGAGCGTATTCGAGACTTCCAGGACCGTCGGAACAGACCCCCGAGCTACGGGAAACTGGTCGTGCAATGGCTCCACACATTAAAAAAATGATGGAAGAGCCGCCCAAGCCGAAAGACCCCAAAGATGAAGATTGGGAGAAGCTGGGTCAACCTCGCTTGGCTCAAAAGCGACGTCGCGCCACAACTTCGAACCCAACCATTGAACCACATGCCGCAACGGCCTGCACCGCTCAGGGAAAGCAGGTGAGTAGCCAAGCGTACCTCCGAGGTCATGACGCGTGTTTAAACGCTGCTGGCTCCTAACGACAGTTCAGGGCTTGCCCAACAACAGGAAGTAGCTACAATGATTGCGAAAGAAAATCAGCTGACAGGGTCGCGTGAACGGGTTTCGAAACGAGCAAAAATCCCCTTGGAAAACCCAGGAATCGAGATAGGTCGATCGTGGTCGCAAAGCGCAAAGGTTACGCCGGCCCTGCCTCGGGATTCAACGCATGAAGCGGGCAGCGTAATTGCTCCCCGAAGCTCGACACCGCCGCTTACTTGGGCTCAATTTTGTGCACCTCATATTAAATGGTGGACAGACCAAGGCTATGTTCCTCCTGAACCTTTGATTATAGACGTCCACGAGAAATATAAACAGTACATGGCAGAATATAAAAAGAAATATCCTTTATACGGTAAAAAAATATAAATAGAATTTGCCTCCCAAACCAGTTACTGGGACACAATTTTGGGAACCTCGTATTGCATCATGGTGGACGGGTCACGGCACGCAGATATATATATATATACTCCTAGACCTTTGATGGACAGAGTCGTAGACTCGTAGGAGAATATTCACAATATTGAGCAGGCTATAGAAAGTTATATCCATCAGTTCGATAATATGAAACATACTAAGATGAAAAAAAAAAAAAGATCCCCTTTGGCATTTCAACTGTAGGACATAAGTTATAAGCTACACCTACACTTGCTGACCATGACCTTTTGCACCCAACTTAGGGAATCGTCACGATCAACTTGGACCCGTCCCCATTCTCGGATGTCGCATGGAGCATGGCCTCGTACTCCTCAAGCTTGTACCTCCCAATGATCTCAACGCCGGCGTGCCTCCCCAGCTTCAGCACGCCCGACTCGGCCATCTTGATCAGGCCCCGCACGTCCTCCCGCTCGTACATGTACTTGCCCTTGACGGTCAGGTTCTTGAACATGGCCTCGGTGTACGACAGGGGCACGTCGTCGGGCACGAACCCCATCAGCACCGCGCGCGCGCCCGCGCCCAGCGTCTTGAATCCGCTGCGCATGTGGCCGGAACCCGTGGCGGCCGGCGGCGACACGTCGATGTAGACGTCCACGGGACCGCCGGCCTCCCTCTGCATGGCGGCGGCGTCGGCGTCGACGTCGCCCGTCGTCGCCACGATGCGCACGCGGTCGGCGCCGAATTTCGCCTGCAGCCTCTGCAGCGCCGCGGCGTTGCGGCCCACGGCCACGACGGTGCCGGCGCCCATGGCCAGCGCGACGGGGACCGCGGCGCCGCTAAAGTAGCCCGTGGCCGGGGCGACGAGAACGGTCTCGCCGGCGCGCAGCCCGACCGACGCCAGCCCGCCGTAGAGGATGGCGAGCGTCGCGAGGTGGACGAGGTCCTCGGCCGAGTAGCCCAGGCGGCCGCAGAGCCTGGCCTCGTCGAGCGCGTGGACGTTCTCGAGCGGCGCGCGCACGTACTCTGCCAGGCAGGCGTCGGTCCAGTTGTCGCGGGCAAACTTCTTGCTCTGCGCCGAGGGCCCGTCCCACAGGCCCCAGAGGATCTGGACGTTTGGGTCGTCGCGGGCGCGGACGTGCGGCTCGAGCAGCACGAGCTGCCCCACCGCCAGGCTGGTGGTGTCGGGCCCGAGCTGGGCCACGCGCCCGACGGCGCGCGACGACGGGATCATGGGCGTGGGGAAGGTGAATGGGGAGTTGCCGAGCGCCGCGTCCTGGATGCCTCGGTCGTTGGATATGCAGATCACCTTGACCACGACGCTGCCTGGTGTCGCTTGCGGGACGGGAACGGTGCGCAGCTCAAGGGGTTGGTTGACGCCAGTGAGCACGACGGCCTTCATGGTTGAGGGTAGAGTGGTGTTGTCGTCGGTGGTTGCCATGATTGCTGTGATGTGATTTTTTTTAAACGTAATTTGGGATATAGATGAATAGTTGTAAGTAGCAGTTATAAGTAGCAGATGCAAGTAGCAAGCTCTACCAAGTTGTGCTGTTGATATGAGGAGAAATAGACGATTTCTTTTTCTGTCTATATAGAGTGAGCATTGCCTCTTATATCATTTCTGGATGATGGTGATTCTCACACATTAACTGTATTCATGACGCTCGCCGCCAGTCTCTACACGGCCGGAGCCCGAGTTCGCGAATTGCATTCCACCGAAGCCCATATCGCCAACCCTGGTGAAGTGGGGGGGAATGCATATTGGTGTTAGGGCAACATAAGCTGGCTCATCCGCCAGGAAGGCCTCTCTTTTGCACGACGGAATTTAGCCTGCTGGCCCTTAAATCCGCGTCACCAATCCGACCACATGTTGATAGCGGGGGGTATTCAGCCATGGTCGGGGTTAAGGCGGCTTCGATTGACGGTCGAAAAACACCCCGACACCATGTCGAGATTGGTAAGCCAAAGAATCGGGCATGGAAGAAAGGAAATATACGAATGAGGTCTAAGGGTCAATACCAGGAGCACAGAAACGTGCGTCAAATTTTGCAAAGTACCAACCAGCTCCCATCCTCTACTGTAATCAAAGACCGACCCTGGCGACAAACCGCGTCGCTCTCTTCTCTCCAATCAACCCCGCACGCGGCCAGCAAAAACCCTCTTTGGAGACCATTATTTTGTCGCGTTGTAGGGCGTATGTAGCGTTGCATTGCAAGCTTCTTATCGGTGAAATGGCCCTTCCAAAGTTAAAAAAAAAAAAAAAAAATATGCGCGTTGCCAAGATGTAGAGCACGCTGTTGTAGTGGGAGCGACTTGCCTACCTGGATGCGTCGAGCATTTAGCCTTAAAACATGGCTCTGCCAGCCCAGTTACACTCGCAACGGCGACGCTCATTCCAAAATCATCACCTGCTTCACTGCCCACCATGAAAGCCACCGCCCTGACCGCCAGCCTCCTGGCGACGACGGTCCTCTGCACCCCACTGCGCATCATCTCCTACAACATCCGCCAGGCCGTCGTGATCCCCACCATCGGCGAGCGCCCATGGTCTGACCGCCGCCCGCTACTGACCGCGCAGCTCAGCTACGAGACGTCCAACCGCCCAGAGTCGCTCCTGTGCATGCAAGAGGTCCTCCGACAGCAGCTGGTCGATGTCCTGGCCGGTACCGAGGGCACCTGGGCGCACGTCGGGCTTGGGCGCGACGACGGCCAGGACGGCGGCGAGTTCTCTCCGATCCTCTACCGGCCTGACACGTGGGAACTCGACGCGAACCGCACCTACTGGCTCAGCGAGACGCTCGACGTGCCGGGCTCCAAGGGCTGGGACGCCGCATACCCGCGGGTCGTGACGGCGGCGAGGCTGAGGCACCGGCAGACGGGCGGCAGGGTCGTGCTTCTCTGCACGCACTTTGACCACATGGGCCAGGTCGCGCGCAAGAGGAGCGCGGACATGATTGTCAACCTGGCCGGCGAGTGGGAGAGCGACGATGGCGGCGCGTCCAAGTCGCCCGTCTTCTTGGCCGGCGACCTCAACTCGGACGACCAGAACCAGGCGTACAAGACTCTGGCCACGAGGATGCGCGATTCAAGGGATCTCGTGCCAAGGGAGAGGTTGCACGGCAACACCAATACGTACACTGCATTCACCTCGCTGCTGACTTGGGACGACAAGCGTCTCGATCACGTGTTTGTCAAGGACCCGTCCGTTGGGGGATTGCGGTTCAATGGGCACGCGGTCTTGTCAAATCGCTTTGACGACGACATATTTATCTCGGACCATCGTGAGTTTTCTGTGTTGTTTTTGTTTTTTCCTTGGCCAACGTTAAAAAGCGGCGCCGACGCTAACGGACTCGTGGTTAGGCCCTGTTGTCTTGGACGTTGATCTTGGGGTCTAGATCTACAAAACTCTATCAGCAGTCTCGGACGTTGAAAACATGTGGTTATCAAGCCTGATTCTGCCGGGGCGGGAAGCTACGGATTAAAGGCTGGGTTGTCAAAACACAGTAATACAAACAGTAGGGTTTTCCGAGTGAAGTGAAACTTGAGAATGGAAATGGTCAACTCTTGTGGGGCACCACCAGCACAGTGGCGTAACTTTTTTTACCTTTCTTTCTCTTCAAACCAACAGTTTGTTTGTTTTAAAAAGCTTGACCCCACAACCACGCGGGAGCCACCAGGAAGTATTAGTACTTTCGCTCAACAAAGCTACCGGACATTCTCGGATGACGCGGCCAGCCAAAAAAATATATGGAGAAAAACCACACTAATACCGAAATATGGATCGGGGCGAAGCCAAGCCTGCTAGTCTCGTACATTACTTCGCCGCACCACTCGCCTCTACCCGTCAGCTGTTGGTTGTAGTGTGGCCGCATCCCGATGCAGGCTGCAGCCCTGTCATTTGAAATAAAATCATCGGACCGCATGACCGCGTCAGCACCCGATATTTACTCAGCAGAAGTCCCTGCCTGCGCCTACCAGGTCCTGGTCTAGAAGCCTAGATTCACAACTCATCTTGACCTGTTTTTTTTTCTTTCTTACCTTTTCCTTTCCCACACTTTTGTGACTTGGCAAATTTTTCTCTGTAAAACCACTAAACAAAGCAATTCAAGGTCGTTTTTGGTGTTTATAGACCATATTCGGGGTGTCGAGAGTAGTATATCGACCTCTGGGAAGCATCCTGGAAGAAGCCAGAAAACCAGAAAAACAACCAGCACAGTGTCGATACACACATCCAAAATGTCGGCATCCGACTACTACAACAACAACAACAACTCATACACGCACCCTCAAAACCAAGGGCAGCAGTATCAAGGCCAACCATACCAGGGCCAACCATACCAGGGCCAACCATACCAGGGCCAGCCTTACCAGCAGCCACCGCAGTACCAGCAATACCCACAGTACCCGCCTACCCAGCAGCAGCAACCATCCCCCTACGCCTCGCAGCAGCAGCTGGCGCCGTACGACCACGACGCAAAGCGCCCTACGTCTGCGCACTCGGCTTCGTCGCACCAGCCCCAGCAGCAGCAGCAGCAGCAGTACTACCAAGACCCGAACCGCGCAGGCGGGCCCTCCTCCGCCCAGCACGCCGGCGAGGCCGGCGAGCGCGGTCTGATGTCGACCGTGGTGGGCGGTGCGGGCGGTGCGTTCCTCGGCAACAAGGTCGGCAACGGCGGCAAGCTCAAGACGATGCTGGGGGCCGTCGCCGGCGCCGTCGCAGCGAATATTGTCAGCCACAAGATCAAGGACCACAGGCAGGATCACCAGCAGCAGCAGCAACACCACCACCACCAAGGGGGTCATCATCAGGGTGGAGGGTTGATGGGTTTGATACCGGGCATGCATGGCCATCAGCAGCAGCAGCAGCATCATCATGGTCATCATGGCCATCACCACGGGCATCATGGCCACCACGGTCACCACCATCAGTCTGATTATGGTTCCCAGGGGCCACATCATCATGGACATCATCACCATGGGCATCATCACGGTCACCACCATGGCAACGGGGGTTGGTAGAAAGAGAGGGGTAGGGATGACGGCTTGAAGATTTTGTACGTTTCGCGATAATGAATGGCTTTGATGATTAGATAGGATGGCGTTTGGCTGGAATAGAACGGATTAACATTAAATTACGACCGGTTCCATCACGCTTCTGTGCCTCAGCTCATGATGCAAGGGAATCCTCCCTTCGTTCAGAGCATCACCATGATCCAAAATCTTTGTCGGTGCCGAGTCTTGGTAGTCTTTGTAACGACAGCTCCTTACTTTTTGTCCATGCCAGCTCAAACGAGTATACCGACAACGGAGTGCCAGTGACTTTGCCCCAGGGCTACCATGTTCACGCAGGGTTCTTTCTCTGTTCGTTCTAGCGCACCATGTTTGCATCGTGAGTATCCAACACCGTTTGAGCCTCGTTTTCTTTGTGCTCGATGATGACATCAAAGGGCTGTTGTTGATTATCTTAACTCTGTAACATGAACAATGAAATTGTCTGTCGTTCGCAGCTCTTGATTCAGGTCAGTGCCAATTGCTTTCGCATTGAGTTGCAAGCTGCGGACGAACCCATTCACCAAGCCCCCTTTATTCTTTTGTCGTCACATCGCAACTTGCAGCAGACGATCATTGTCTCCGTGATGCTGCAGACAAGCATGCCTCACGAGAAGATGAACATAAAAGAAGCTCGGCTGTCCGGGATTCAACCCCTTTTCGAAATCTTCCAACCATCATCAACATCAAGACAGCCCTCTCCTCTAACAGACAACTAACATCAACACTTCGCTATCAATTCTTTTACATTCTGCAAAAGGAAAAAAAAAAAAAAAAAAAAAAAAAAAAAAAAAAAAAAAAAAAACCTTCAACCAATTAAAATGGCCGGATCCTGCGACACCCACGGCTCGTACTCGGGCAGCTGCTGCACGTTCTGCATCAAGGTCGACAAGCCCATCAAGAAGTCCTGCAGCACCAAGCATCGCCGCGACGGCAGGGGCAGTGACACCTCGACCATGTCGCAGGACAAGTGGTGCCAAGTCCACCAGGTATCCTATTCTGGGACGTGCTGCACCTTCTGCATCGACGCCAGTGACCGCTTTGACGACCTGGGCCGGCTTGGCTCTGCTGACGGACTGATTTCTGCGGAGAAACAGGGTGACTGCGACGGCCTCCACCATCCCTCGATGATGAACTAAAGGGTCCAAATGAGGACCTCTTCAGCATCGGTGGATGCTGAGAAAATAAGGCGAGTGGCGCTGGCCTGAGATCCCAACGTAAGTATCCACCTGTCCTACACCTATATTGACACGCCGGGGCATGGAGAACACAACAAGGAGGGATTGGCGGCGATGAGAGCACGGGATCAAGTTGGTATAGACGATGCTCTTGTAGCAAATAGAGAAAGGGATATAGGAATCCAATGAAAAAGAATGAGAAGAAAAAGCAAAACGCCCAATAAGTGAAATGAGAACCCCTAAATGCGCCATGAAAGATTCGCCGCCAGTGGCAAGTGATGGAAAATAGATGGCCTCGAAAGCCTACAGTAAGGAAACTCCACATTGGCCTGAACCAACCATGGCAAAAGCTAAGAGTAATGAAAAGTATGCCAGTCGTCACATCATGTAAGAAAGGTAGCCAAAATCCAAAGAGACTCCGTGTACAAACGGAAGCGTATGAGCAAATATGCAACAATTCTTATAGCCAATCACGACCCCCCACAGCCATGAGCTCTGGTGGGTTTGTGGTGACTGACATGGTCCCAACATGGTCCCAAGAGTGTGTTGAACGCATTGTATATACGACTGAATGGAAAGAAATGGAAGCAGCAGAGGTTCTGAGGCCTCAGCCAGGTAGCAGGGCTACAATAAGTGTTTTTCATCAGAGTCTATACCTCCAGACCGTAGATGATACCCCAAAATTAAAAGTCTAGGATGAAAGCATGTAGTCTGACATTGCAATTCAAGACTTGACTATACCCACACCTGGTGCTCTCACAGGTATTTGTATCTCTTCCTCATCAGAATCGGACTCGTCTTCGGCCACGCATTGGTCAAGCATCTTGTCAATGTCTGCTTCTGTTAGTGTTGGCCGGCGTGGTTTAATTGTCGTGCCCAACCCTGCCGGTAGCGCTAGAGGTATCCTTGGTCGTTGGAACTCGGCGTGTTCGTTGCCGTTGACGTTGCCATTAGACCTCGGCCCCCTCGGCGTTCCGCGGGATGTGTTTGAAGGTCCATCTATGTCCATATCGCTCAGTGTGCTCGACGAATGTTCAAATCCGACACGCTTTGTTGGCTGCGAATTCGGAGGTCTGCTAGATGGCAGGGTCCTCCGAGGCTGTCCACTAGGGAGCGCGGTACGTTGGTTTGGTGCAACTCCTCCGGTCCTACTTGATATGACGGGCTGAGACGATGAGCTAGGGAAGGAATGCTTCAGATTTGCAGAGTTTCCAGGGCTGCTCATAAAGAGTAGAGACTCAATTGCATCTTGCTCGCGGACGTTTTGGTGTGGCGAGAAAATTATGGGATCAACCATGGGTGTCCTTGATGTGGCTTGCCTCGGCGTACCGTGTGTGGAGGCAGTTTCAACGGGTGTCCGAGGGCTAGCGGAAACGTAACCATGTGATAGGAATGCGGGACTAAAAGTTGGGTTGGAGTTGCGACGGGGGTTGATGGACGACAATGATGGCTTGATAGATACCGGAGGAGCAAGCGACGGCGCCGGTTTGAGCAACGGAGGAGACATGGCCGAGTTAGCAGCAGCGTTTTGGCCAGTAACATGGGTTCCGGGGTGGTAAGAATTCCGCCGATCGTGCTTTGAGGCTGTTAACCTCCCAGCCGGACGAGTAGGGCTACGGTTGTCTGCGCCATAGAGTCTAGGACTCGCCGAGGACCCCTGTCTGCCAGGTAGAGTAGACGCAGTTGAGTTGGGGGACGCTGCACGGGAAGCCAGCGACTCCACCTCGTCTATGCTGTGTGATTCCCAACCATTGTTGACTTTGACCATGGCATAAGAAAGGCGTGCTTTGAGCTCATGTGAGAGCTACCAATATATATATGCGTTAGCAACCGGACCTCCATGATCAAAACGCTTCCGTGCAAATAAACCAAGCCAGTGGTGCTAACCTCTCCCATCCGACTGCCTGTCGAAGCCATGCTGACGGTGCTCGTGTTCCGCGAGTGCCCTATCCTTGGTGCACTGAAAACTGGAGGTGTATTTGAAGAATCCCGGCCAGACGTCGCCACGGCATCAGGGCCAATCCTCTTTCGTTTCAAGCCAGCGCTTACAGGACTCAAGATCATTTCACCATCCGCCGGCAGCTTTTCCCTAGCAGCGGCTAATTGGGAAAGCTGGAGCAACTGGGAGTCCTGGCTGGAGTCCTGAGAGTTGCGACCATCTCCATTTGCTACTCCGCTTGTGCTGCCGTCACTAGCGCTTGTCGGAGGTGTGAAGGCGTCCCCATTTGTTTCTGAGTCGGCTTTGGTGGGTGCAGCGGCAACATTGGTGTTTGACGGGTTTGGCTGAGCCCCGAGAGATGTAGAATTGGACTGGTCTTGCTGTTGTTGGGTTGCATGTGACTGACGAGCCTGTGAAGAGTGTGTTGGGCTCTGCTGTGTGTGATGAAGGTTGCGGGCCACGGGCTGAGTTGACCTGCCTCTCTCCGGCTCGTTCCAATCAAAGACCGACGATTGCGGACGGTTCTGTTGGTATTGCTGAAATTGTTGAGAATAATTGGAATGGGTTTCTGCATCGCTACCTCCTCGCAGCGAGGGCAGCGAAAAGATGGATTTGCGGGCCGTGTCGGAGGCGGCGGCAGGCGCGGGCCCAGGCGCGTCGGATTGGCCACGGTCGGCGGGCCTGGAGGCACCGTTCATGATTCTGGCCAACCGCGTCGACGGGAGAAACCGTCGCCAGGGGCAGGATGGAAAAGCCGAGGAAATGAGAGGTGGTCGGTCGGATCGGGTTGTTGCCGTCGTTGTTTGGGTGCAATTGAACTGCAGCCTACGCGGGCATGACTGACCGACTGGAGGGGGGCTCAGGCTTGGGGGTCTGGTCCTCGGCGGCGTAGCGTTGCTGCCGGTGGGTGCGGTGGCAGCCAGCAAATAGAAACGCGCTCGGGCATCAAATATCGCGCAACGCGACTGTTGATTGGAGATTCGGTCCGCAAGAAACCGAGAACAATAGACTTGATGAACAAAAGAGCCAGCGAGCAAGCCAAGAGCAAAGCGTTAATCTTCTTTTGTCTGGCCTCACCAAATTGGGTTGGAATTTGATTGCGTGGATTTTAGCCGTGGCCGAGTCGAATTGACTGATTGACTGACGCGGTCGCGACGCAACACTAAACCCCTTACCCTGTGCACGCCTACACTGCACGCTGCACGAGGCCACCCCGCAGCGGGTTTGGGGTTTGAGGATGGCTTACCTCACGAAATCACGTGTTCCGGCTCGTGATTGCGTAAGCGTCTGCGGTCGACAGTTCCACGTGGCAGTTGGTTGTGTGCCACCCCCAGTGTTTTTATTCACCCTGACGAAACAGTGCCTTCCTCTTTCAAATCGTCACGATACTATGCCAAAACAAAATCAATCTGTCAAAAGGGTATCATATCTAGCCAATAATCAACTCAACACTAAGCAATGGCCCAACAAATGAGAGAGAGAAAAAGATGGCACGAAAATGGCATGAAAATGGTAACAATATCGTATGGCAAAAAAAGCGAAGAGATGCACCACAACATTGATAGCGTGCCATCCAGCCTCCTTTTGTTTCCCATCAACGGTATATGCCCGAGCTTGCCAGGCTAGTTTCTGCTTACTCTAAACTAAAATGCACTTGCACTAGACATACGTTCATGAAACATTCCTGCTAATTCTGCCGGTGCGCTTCTCCCTTGTGTCGACGATTGGGTACGTGGAGGCCGCCATTAATATACGCCGCCGCGCCCAAGGCGATTGCCATCATGATGGACGCCAACAATAAGCCGCATATTATGGCTCTCAGCGATACCCAGGTGTTTTCTTCAATCAGCTGCTGCCGGTAGGCACGCTCCTGTCTCCGACGGTTCAACAACCGCCGCTGGGTCAGGGTCAATGGGGTGCGCTCCTCCGCTTCGCTGCCGCTATCATCTGAATCTCCGCAGGTCATGAATTTCCAGAGACGAGAAGTCGCGCTCCTGTCGCCAGTCGCCCCGCGCCGGTCTTGGCGATCAGATTCGCCTGCCTGTGTCAGGCGAAAGGTCCCGTGATTTGTCTGCCATTCGTCGTCCCAGTACGGTAAGAAGTCGCGACCGTCCCACGACTGGCCCGAAGAAGTTATTTCAGGGCTGTGCTGAGCGTTGGACGCCGTCGTAGAGGCGTCTTCCATGTATGCCTCGACCCCCTGCGGGAAATTTTCTCGTTCGGTAGACGGAGTCGCGTCTCCTGATGATGAGAAACTAGATTCGGAGCTCTCATCATCGGAGCTGCAGAAGGAGCTGGAGCTGGAGCTGGAGCTAGCCTCGAGGATCGCGCTTAGCAGAGACATAGAGATGCCGCTGCGCCTGCGAGCCGGCATTTTTGGCCGGCCGGGTGCAATACCTATTTCGGCTGGCGTCGAACTAGGCCTTCTGGTCGCCTCGTCTGGGTAGTTGGGCTCCATCACGACTAAATTGACATGTGCCACACGTTGCCAAAGTGCGGGCTTCTCACGCTCATGAGCCGGTGTACTCTGCTTTTAATTTTATTTTATTGTTGAAATTTTAAGTAAGAATAGCTTCTTGGGGTCTGTTGTGTCTTAAGGGTCACACAGTCATAGAGAGTCAAATTTGCATGTACAACCACCCTTGATATGGTCGCTCCTTATATCCTTGGATATGACACAGTCCGGGATATTGTTGCCAGTCTTTCTTTTCTGTAACTGCGACACGGACCGCAGTCTCCTGAAGCACAGCATCTGCGTATTTCCTAACATGGAAATACTCATTCTCGCATGCTCACATAACCACGGTCCACAGTAACGGGGTCACACAAGTTTCGGAACTCAATCTTGTCTTGTCGACAACATTTTGTCGGAGTCCTCTGGCTCAGTTCATGGATCATCGGGCTCTCTGCTTTTGAATCCAAAGATCTAGACTACTAGACGGAAACCCGTCGTCCAGCAGACCAGACGAGTAGACTGACACATTAGCCAAGCACTTCCAAGCGGCCGACTCATACGTTGAGTCCACACGTCTCATTGTTACTCAGAGCAAGCAAGGCAGTCACGTCTTAGCTAGGCGTTTCCATCTTCCAAAGAATGTCGCTAAATTCGGAAGGAAAAAAGCCCGTGCTTCAGTGTCTTCATCGCCGTCGAGACGCCCTCAACCTCCAACATGAGTGACAAATTCTGAACCATCAATGACTGGAGCAAACGAAGATTCACAGAGCTTGTGAGGCAATGTGTGACTGCACTGTGCTCCCTCACCAGAGCCATGTTTCGCCACCAACTGAATAGGTTCAATCGCCGCAGAGTCGCGATCTGGGGCCCACAGGCTCAAGCTATGTATGGTATGTTACCGCTGACAGTCAAATTCCCATCCCAGTTTAACAGTCCTGACAAAGTTACTGCTGTAAAAAAGCTGCTGCCCTGACGCTGTTGTTTACCGCCAAATCATGGATGGGACACTACATGAGAGGTCCGTGTGCTTGTTTACAAGGACATGTATCCAAAGAAACAAGAAAAAAAATAGAAGCAGGGCTTTTATTTCTAGGTATTCGTCAGCGTCTGCCACCTGTGATGATGGGACGAAAAGTAAAAAGCAACCTTCTAGGCCAATCAAAGGTGCCAAAATTTCCTTAAACAACTTGCAAGTTGGCTTTAAAGTTCCGATCAATCACGAGATGGTTTAAGAGAGAAAGTCGTCCTTAAATAGTACATGCTGTTCGTCTCTTTGCCTTGTTCATCTGCGCATTTCACCCAAGCTTAAATGTGAGTCTATCCGACTCAAGTCCACATGAACCCGTTTTATCCAGTGCATATTAATATAGCTGATCACGGCTCCCAAGGTGCGACTGGAAACGAATTCTGGAAATTTGGTTGCTACGAAAGTTTGAGTACGCATTCTTCTGCATCCTTCTGAATCGTTCAACAGAAGCAGTTAACAGGCTCAAGAGTGTCCCGAGATGTTCTTGGCCGTGTATAGCTCCTCCAGATACTTGGTCTCCTCCTCTGTGAGCACCTTGCCCCTGGCTCCAATCGCCTCGTCCATCCGCTCGACGCTGCTGAACCCGATGATGGGACTGGCGACCTTGGCGTTGATCCAGGCCAGCGCCACCTGGCTCATTTTCCAGCCGCGCTTTTCGGCCGTCTCCATGACGCGCTTTATGATGGTCAGGTCCGGCTCGACCGTGCCCGTGTGGTTCTGTTCCTGATCCTTCTCCATCTTGCTTCGCTCCGTGGACCCGTACTCGGACGGCGGCCGGGCCAGGTGCCCGCGGCAGAGCGGAGCCCAGGGGATAAGCCCGACGCCTGTGTCGTCGCAGAAGCGATTCATCTCGCGCTCCTCCTCGCGGTAGAGGAGATTGTAGTGGTTCTGCATGCTCACAAACTTGGCCCAGCCGTTGCGCTCGGCGCAGAACTGCATCCGAGCGAATTGCGTTGCCCTATTTCGTTACGTTAGGGGCTTCTTTCGTACCAAGGAGTGAAGAAGGAGAAACGTCATCTGTTTGACTTACCACATTGAGCTGGCGCCGATATACCGCACTTTGCCCGACTCGACCAGATCATTAAGCGCCTTCATCGTCTCCTCGATGGGCGTCTTTGGGTCCCAGCGGTGAATCTGCAGCAGGTCAATGTAGTCCGTGTCGAGGCGGCGCAGCGAGGCCTCGACCTGGTTGAAGATGGCCGCCCTGGACAGCCCGTACTGGTTCACATAGTCCTTGGACAGGGCGATCGCATCAGGGACGAAGAAAGGCCTGACTTCTGGCTGCTCGCCGACGGCCCAGCGACACTTTGTCATGATGACAACCTTCTCTCGCGGGATGTTGTACTTCTTGAGCGCCTTGCCGACAATCTCCTCAGAGACTCCATTGGAGTAGACGTTCGCGGTGTCCCAGGTGTTGAGACCGCGGTCATAGGCCGCTTTCAGGAGCGGGAGTGCCTATGAGGTATGTTAGCCATGCTGGCAAAATGCTAGATCGCCTGGAGATAGTATAGTAGACCAACCTCATCTTCGCCAATGCACCAAGGAAGGGTTCGCTTGTCCCCAAAGGACATGCATCCAAAAATGGGTACTGAGATTGTAAGGCCGCTTTTTCCGAGTGTGCGATATTCACACTTGGAGTTGTCTACGGACTCCTGGAGGGCTTTGGGAATTGACGACATTTTATCTGTGGTATCTTGCAAAGTAATTAAAGTAACTCTTCTTGTTCTCAATGTAAAGCCAACTGTTCGGCGTCACAAAAACTAACACCTTGAGAGTTCGAAGCTAGGCAGTAAATGAGGCAAACGTAGAAAGCCTGTAGATATTAGGTATGTAGGTAACGACAAGCAGTAGTGCAGCCATGCGGGGTAATGGGATCATTGTACAGCCGGAAGCAAGATTACAAAGTCGTTTGCATCATCATCGCGGGGTCGGGTTAAGCGAAAACACAAAGTCTAATGGTTGAAGTGTTGTACAATGCAATTTGCTTGCCGCGGCTGGGAACACGGCCCGTATTGAGACTAAAACTTGTTGTTAGGTGATGGGTATACCATCGATGCTCTCAAGCACGGTATATAGTAGGGAAATACTGTACGCAGCCACCCTCACCCAAGTGTTGATCGGGAATCTCTGTATGTATTGCAGTCTCCCCGCATATCTAAACTTGCTTGCATCAACTGCTGGGTATGATCGTGTCAATGCTGCCGCGGCTGACCCTGATAGAACCTGGCGTATCCGCACAGTCATAGCAGATCAGAGAAGAGATGTTGTTGGTGGATTGTATGTTCAGCATCACGACTGTCGCCTGTGATGGACTACAGGAGCCATTTGACTATCCGCAGTTTGGCTCATCCCTGGCTGAAGCGGCGACCGTCGAGCCACCATGCATCCCTCCATCCAAAATTACATTCTCGTTGTCGTCAAGGTCATCCTGAACCCTTCTCCATCGGGTCTTTCTGTCTTTTCTTCCCTCCAGTTCCGCCCCCTTGCCTTTGAGATCATAGACTGGCTTGATCAGACCCTGCAGCAGAGGATTCTTACTGAAGGCTCCTCCCCCTGAGACCCTATTGCCGTCCGACTCTCCCAACGCCGAGAAATCCTGGACCGCAGAGGCGTCTTCTGCAGGATCTGGACTTGGTGGTCTCTCTGCAGCAACCATCTTCTTGACGATTTTGCCGCCTACCAAATCTATACTGAGAACCTGCTTGCGTTTCTCATAGTCGGGCCGTGCGTTCCATTCCATCTCACGCATCAGCTTCTGCTGTCTCTTGAGCTCCCTGGCTCGATCTTCAGGACTTGCCCACATGCTACCCGTCATTGAAACATCAAAATCGCTGGCCTCGTCACGAACCGTGGTCCGTCGCGCGTTTTGAGCCTGGAAGTTTAGTAGCTTATCGCGATGCTCCCTCGCTTTTGCTTCGGCGGCTGATATTGCCGCCGACGGATCCTCTCCTGGCCGCGGGCCAAACGCCTCTCTGGGTTTTGAGAATGGCCTTGGAGTGGTCGATACCTCGGCTTTTTTGTTGGCCGCCCGATTTGCGGCCTGCTTCTCCTTGCCCAGCTCATCTCTCAGCTCCCTGATCATGGCCTGAACCTCACCCGACGACAGCAACGGCGCACCGCAGAACGTGCAAGGTCCAAGCCCCTCCTTCAAGCAAATGACTTTCCCGCAGCTGAGGCAGTTTGGCGCCGCGCCCTGAAGCGGATGCCTCGTGGCGACGCAGTTGCATCGTCGGGCTTCAATATCCTCGCTGGTACTGCTGCCTGACTTGGTAGGATTGGTGCTGATCTCGAGCGCACGTATCGCAGCATCAAGGTCGGCGACGGCCGTTGACGCGCCATGCATAGGCGTCCCACCTGCTATAGATACCTTGGTAGCATTTCCTGCCTTGGGAGCCGGCCCGGGCGTCGACGACCGGCTGCCTGGTGTCGATCTTGCCTTTTGCTGCTTCGGGACTGGAAGCAAATCGGATATGAGCGACCCCGCAGCAGACGGTGGTGGCTTTGGCGGTGGGGGAGTTGCAGATTTTACTGGGGGCTGCCTCGCGGGTCCAGGTCTCGGGGCAGGGCTAGCAGTGCCGGATGAGGACCGAGTCGAGATGTAATCGTCCTCAACGTTCTTCTTGCTGTATGTAGTGCCGGGAGTGGGCCCAAGATTGATGACCTGTCGCGGAGCTGGGGTGTGTAGCGCGCGCTGCTTCTTCTGCTTTGTTGTGCGCTGGGGCTTGGGAACGGCGTCGATTCCACCAGCACTTGCGTAGCTTTGCGATTGGGACGCGGTCGACGATGAAAATGCCGCTGGGGCTTTGGGGTCCTTGCGGCGCGAGTTGAAGCTGGAGATGAACTCAATCGCTTGTGGCGAGTCCCCTAGTAGATTTTTGAAGTGTTCTGCTGCTGCCGGTTTGGAGAGCGTTTGGGCGTAGTCAAGGACTTGCTGTAGGTCCGAGTCCGGTAGGTCAATCAGTCGCGACAGCTGTATCAGCGACATGGTACCGATAACTGGAACAGTAACAGCTGGGGGTGAGGTGCGGTCTGCCTTGACTAAATCAATACGGGCGCAGTTGAGATAGCTGACGTTGAAAGATGCTAGGGGGGCTTCCACAGTGGGCGGCTGTCATTAACCCCACACTCAAGGTTTCCTTTGTTGACTCGAATTTGAACCGCGAGACATTGAAGAGGCAACGATGACGTCCTACCCTGTATCAGATTCCTGGCAAGCTTAGCAGTATGGTATTGTCATGGAACGAGTGCAAAAATTCAACAAGCTCATCAAGTTACAAGTCATTTAAATATCCGAACTGAACGACATCACATTGTATCATTATGATCACCTTAGGCTCCTCGGAGCAGTTTGCGGAATGATTAAAATCAGCCGCTGACACACTACGTCTCAACCAGGATACCGCTACCCCGGCTCCGCAGAGCCGGAACATTCGGGCTGCCAGCCACTATGGACCCGCCTAGACCCGCTTTGTCCGCGTCACAGTCAAAATTTCAACGTTTGTAGAGTACAGATCGCAAGCGCACTCAAAGCCGCCACCTTGCAACGCCAAATCTCCAGTCGGTCAACATATGCTCATCACGGCCGTCACCAATCGCCCCGCGCCTCTTCACATTAATCAACGGCGTACTGGGCGCAAACCTTCTTACTGACATTTGAAATACACACCCACACGCCGAAACCTCATAGAAGCCCACGATTCGGCAGAGCCCGCCATCATGGCGCCTCCGCCTTCACCAGCGCTGGTACGCAGCTCTCAGATCAAGTCGGCAGAGCTGCTGCGGCCACTTCCCTGGTATTCACACGCCTACGTTTGGCCCTTTGCCATAGCGTGGCCTGTATTTTTACGCTTTTACCTCAGCGCGGACCTGTACGAGAAGCACATTGGCGGTCCGGAATGGACATTTGTGTGGCTTGGAACCATCATCACGTTCCAGAGTCTGGCCTGGTTGACCACCAAATGGAGCGTCAATCTGCGCGCTATCTTCACCGCCCGCGCTGTCACAAGTGTCGAAGATGCTCAACTCATCAAGTTGATCCCAGTTGCGAACGCCGGCTCGGCCGACATTTGCAAAATTGAGCGCGACCAGGTACAAGCCCCGCGCAAGCTCCGAGTAATGTAGAGAATTATGGAAAACGGCGGTGCTGACAGTTTTGGTATAGGTCGGAGGCAAGAACAACATCTCGTTCCTTTTCCAAAAGCGTCGGTTCCTTTACGACCCTGTCGATAAATGCTTCAAGACCCTCGAGTACGAGATCGACGCCGAGCCGAAGCCCAAGATTGAAAAGTTCCAGCTTTCCAAGGGAATCACTTCAGCTACCGAGCTTACTCGAATCGAACAACACTATGGCACCAACACTTTCGATATCCCCGTCCCGTCTTTTACCGAGCTCTTCCAGGAGCATGCGGTTGCGCCCTTTTTCGTTTTCCAAATCTTCTGCGTCGGCTTGTGGATGCTGGATGACTACTGGTACTACTCGCTGTTCACACTTGTCATGCTGGTTGCGTTCGAGAGCACCGTGGTTTGGCAGCGACAGCGCACTTTGAGCGAGTTCCGTGGCATGAGCCTAAAGCCTTACGATATGTGGGTTTACCGCTTGGGTAAATGGGTCGAAGTCCAGAGCGACAAGCTTGTTCCTGGAGATCTCGTGTCTGTCAACCGGTCGAAGGAGGATGGCGGTGTGGCATGTGATATGCTCCTAGTCGAGGGGACTGCTATCGTCAACGAAGCTATGCTTTCTGGCGAGAGTACCCCGCTTCTCAAGGAGTCCATCCAGCTCCGCCCTGGCGATGCGCAACTCGAGCCCGAAGGCCTGGACAAGAACTCGTTCCTCTGGGGTGGCACCAAGGTCTTGCAGATCACCCACGGCACGGCGGATGAGGCAAGGCCCAAGGTCGCCTCTGGTGTTCCCCGCCCGCCCGATGATGGAGCCATGGCAATTGTTACCAAGACTGGTTTCGAGACCTCTCAGGGCAGCCTTGTTCGCACCATGATTTACTCGACCGAACGCGTGTCTGCCAACAACGTCGAAGCGCTCCTCTTTATTCTGTTCTTGCTGATCTTTGCCCTGGCCGCTTCGTGGTATGTCTGGGATGAAGGTGTCCGCAAGGATCGCAAGCGTTCGAAGCTGCTCCTGGACTGTATCCTTATTGTCACTAGCGTTGTTCCTCCCGAGCTGCCTATGGAGCTCAGTTTGGCTGTCAACACCAGCTTGGCGGCCCTTGCCAAGTTTGCCATCTTTTGCACGGAGCCTTTCCGCATCCCCTTCGCCGGAAGAATCGATGTCGCTTGCTTTGACAAGACTGGTACTCTTACTGGAGAGGATCTGGTGGTGGAGGGCATCGCTGGTCTGGGACTTGGCAATTCTGGCACCGACACCCCGCGCGAGTCTGATGGAGCCCACAGCAACATGACTCCTGTTCACTCTGCTGGCATCGAGACAACTCTGGTTTTGGCCACTGCACACGCCCTTGTCAAGCTTGACGAGGGCGATATTGTGGGTGACCCCATGGAGAAGGCTACCCTGGCCGCACTGGGATGGGGTCTTGCAAAGAACGATGTCCTCACGCACAAACCGAACGTTGCGAGCAACGGGGGTGTCACTGGTACCGTACAAATCAAGCGTCGCTTCCAGTTCTCGTCGGCTCTCAAGCGTCAAAGCTCAGTTGCAACCGTACATGGCAAGGAAAAGACTGGACGTAAACTGCAGGGTACTTTTGTCGGAGTCAAGGGTGCTCCAGAGACAATTATGAAGATGCTGGTGACCGTTCCTGCTGACTACGAAGAGACCTACAAATATTTCACTCGTCGTGGATCCCGTGTCTTGGCTCTAGCCTACAAGCAACTTACCACCGACAGCGAGCTTGGTGCTGCCAGGATTAACGATTTGAAGAGAGAGTCTGTCGAGTCTGAGCTTACTTTTGCCGGATTCCTCGTCCTACACTGTCCGTTGAAGGATGACGCCAAACAGGCCGTGCAGATGCTGAACGAAAGCAGCCATCGTGTTGTGATGATCACAGGAGACAACCCTCTGACGGCTGTACATGTCGCCCGAGAGGTCGAAATTGTGGACCGCGATGTTTTGATTCTGGATGCTCCCGAGCATAACGAGGGCGGCGACAAACTCGTCTGGCACAGCGTCGATGACAAGATTCAGTTTGATGCCGACCCTACCAAGCCCATTGACTCGAGCGTATTGAAGAACAACGACATTTGCGTGACGGGTTACGCATTGGCCAAGTACAAGGATCAGCCAGGCTTCAAGCAACTTCTCCGCTACACATGGGTGTATGCACGCGTCTCGCCTAAGCAAAAGGAAGAGATCCTGCTTGGTCTGAAGGACATGGGTTACTACACTCTGATGGCTGGTGATGGCACGAACGATGTCGGAGCACTGAAGCAGGCTCACATTGGCGTAGCTCTTCTCAATGGTACCCCGCAGGATCTGCAGCGAATTGCCGAGTTCTCGAGAAACGAGAAGATGAAGCAAATGTACCAGAAGCAGGTCGACTTGATGGCGCGTTTCAACCAGCCAACCCCCCCGGTACCCGTCATGATTGCCCACCTGTACCCTCCTGGCCCGACAAACCCCCATTACATGAAGGCTATGGAGCGGGAGGCCAAGAACAAGGGTGTTGCGGTCGAGGAGCTTATCAAGGCTAGCGGCCATCCGACGGAAACCATCACCTCTGCCGGCGCACGGGAGCTTCTCAAAAGCGACCCCAACCAAAATCTCGGCCCAGCTGCCAAGAAGGCTGCTGGTCTGGCCGACAAGCTCACTGCTCAAATGATGGAGAGCGAACTGGACGATGGCGAGCCGCCATCTCTGAAGCTAGGTGACGCATCTGTTGCTGCCCCCTTTACCAGCAAGCTTCGCAACGTCATTGCTATACCCAACATTATTCGTCAAGGTCGATGCACTCTGGTTGCCACAATCCAGATGTACAAAATTCTCGCACTCAACTGTCTGATCACGGCCTACAGTCTCAGTGTCCTCTACCTCGAGGGTATCAAGTTTGGTGATGGTCAGTACACCATTAGCGGTATGCTGATGAGCGTGTGCTTCCTGTCCATCTCCCGCGCTCGCTCCGTCGAGGGTCTATCCAAAGAAAGACCCCAGCCAAATATTTTTAACTTCTACATCATTGGGTCAATTCTTGGCCAGTTTGCTGTTCACATCTTTACGCTTATCTACATTGCCCGGTTCTGTGACAAGATCGCACCGTAAGTTTTTTTTTGTCCTTTCTGATGACAGGCAATCGAGACTGACAAACATTCTAGGCGTACCGAGTCGGTTGATCTCGAAGCAGAATTCTCTCCCTCACTACTCAACAGTGCCGTCTATCTGCTCCAGCTCATCCAGCAAATCAGCACCTTTGCCATCAACTATCAGGGCCGACCTTTCCGCGAGTCAATATCGGAGAACCGGGGCATGTACTGGGGTATTATTGGCGTCAGCGGCATTGCTTTCGCCTGCTCGACCGAGATCCTTCCTGAACTGAACGAACAGATGAAGCTTGTCCCCTTTACTGCCGAGTTCCGCCAGACCCTCACAGGCATTATGATTCTGGATTACGCTGCCTGCTGGATCATTGAGGTGGTATTCAAATACCTGTTTAGCGACCTCAAGGCGCGCGACATTGCGGAGCGCAGACCCGATCAGCTGGAGAGGGAGAGGGTGCGCAAGGAGGCGGAGCTAAAGATCAAGATGGAGGAGGACGATAGAAAGAGGATCCAGGAGGTGGAAGAGTACGAGCGCAAGATGGAGGCAAAGAAGAGGGAGCTGGCAGAGAGGTGGGGGGTGCAACTGCCAGAGAGGGGACAGCCTGCCGCGGCAAGGTAGAGTGGATTTTCCGAGTATGAATATCTTCGCCATTCCAAGATGTGTCGCTCTTAGATGGACCACTCAGCCCAGGAGGCTGAACCCTGTACCTTAATGTGGGCATTTTAGTAACATAGAATCGAAATGCTAGTTTTGGTGTTGGCAATTATTACAGAATTGTATAGTCTGTTGTTTCACATTGTTCTGCAGCTGGTCGAATCTGCAGCCTCATTCTAGTCCCTAGCAAAGCACGACAATTGTGATAGACACACGATCAATGCAGCATACAACTTTATTGTCTCGACTGTCGGTCAACCGGACAAAGGGGTGTCGATTCTGTTACATAAGCTCCAGATCATCTATGAGCGAATGTCCCGGTCAGACCCACTAGCAAGGTCCGTGCAACCTGATCCACTGTGGAGTATGGACAACAAGCTAGACTAGAAGCTACGGCTGGGACCGGGCAACGAGCGTTTGGTTCCAAGGTTGACTGCAGTGGCCTTTTAATTTTTCTCTCGGCTGGTCGGAAAGTCCTCGTCGTCTCGAAAAAAAAAAAAATTGACGGTTGACCATCTCCAACCCAAGCTACATCCTCCAATTGATTTTTTTCTTCCAGCACCAATCCATTTAGCTTAAACTACACATAATCAAATCAAGATGTTTGCTGCATCAAGGATCCAGACCCGTGCCTTTTCGGCCGCGGCGCGCAACGTACGTACATGCATGAGACCTTGACTACCCCAGCTACCAGCTACCAGCTACCTTTGAACATTTGGATGCGCATCAGAGGCTGCATCCCCAATGCGTATGCAGCTCCTTCCTCGTGACCATTAGCTAACCAGGCAAACAACAGCTCTCCAAGGTCACCGTTCTCGGTGCTGCCGGTGGCATCGGTCAACCTCTTTCCCTGCTTCTTAAGCTCAACCCCAGGGTTACTGAGCTTGCGCTCTACGACATCCGTGGAGGGCCCGGTGTCGCCGCCGACATCTCGCACATCAACACCAAGTCCAACGTCAAGGGCTACGACCCCACGCCCTCTGGCCTTGCCGCTGCCCTCAAGGGCTCCGAGGTTGTCCTCATCCCCGCCGGTGTCCCCCGTAAGCCCGGCATGACCCGTGACGACCTTTTCAACACCAACGCCTCCATCGTCCGCGACCTGGCCAAGGCCTGCGCCGAGTCTTGCCCCGAGGCCAACATCCTGGTCATCAGCAACCCCGTCAACTCGACCGTGCCCATCTGCGCCGAGGTCTTCAAGGCACGTGGCGTCTACAACCCCAAGCGCCTCTTTGGCGTCACCACCCTCGACGTCGTCCGCGCCTCGCGCTTCGTCTCTGAGATCAAGGGCACCGACCCCAAGGACGAGAACATCACCGTCGTCGGTGGCCACTCGGGTGTGACCATTGTTCCGCTCTTCAGCCAGAGCAACCACCCCGACCTGTCGTCCAACGAGCAGCTCGTCAACCGCGTCCAGTTCGGCGGTGACGAGGTCGTCAAGGCCAAGGACGGTGCCGGCTCTGCCACCCTCTCCATGGCCATGGCCGGTGCCCGCATGGCCGAGTCGGTCCTGCGCGCCGCCCAGGGCGAGAAGGGCGTCATCGAGCCCACCTTTGTCGACTCGCCCCTCTACAAGGACCAGGGCATCGAGTTCTTCAGCTCAAAGGTCGAGCTCGGCCCCAACGGTGTCGAGAAGATCTTGCCCCTGGGCAAGATTGACGCCAACGAGCAGAAGCTGCTCGACGCCTGCCTGGGCGACCTGAAGAAGAACATTGAGAAGGGCGTTGCCTTTGTCGCCTCCAACCCCGGCAAATAAGTGCATCGTCTGAGGAACTCGCTGTGTTGACTTCTGATGGTTGGCGGGCTTGGTTGAGGTGTGTTGAATATGACAGAGGGATGCGCATGGATGTCCGATCGGCTCCAAACAGCAGATAGACGCTCACGTCGTGTACCATAATTTATGATTCTTCTGTTATTGTTTGCTGATGATTGGTTGCGCCTTTGCTCTTGTGACATGTTGGTGATATTTATGATATTTGGGTAGTAGATGCCGACTTGGGTTGTGTGGTGTCGAATGGTTATGTCATGAAGATGTTTCCATGTTTCTTTTTTTTTTTTTATGGTTTCCTCAATTTTGCCCATTGACTCCCCCTTTTGTTTCTCTCATTCCTGGCTCCGTTCAAGCGGTCTTGGTTGGGTCTCTGACGACGCTACTCACTGACAAACAGCATGGCGTCGTTGAAAGGATCTATTAACAGCACACCCGACTTGGCTAATCCTTCCGTCACATATCTTACAACATTCCTACTCCTTATTGTACAATAATTTGGCCTATTTCCCATCGTACTCTACGGAGTTCCTCCTGGGTATCAGCGCGCTACTAATTTCATACAAGCACCCGGAACGGATTGGACTGAACGTCCAAGGACCTGAGTCCCTTGACCTTGAACATCAACCCGTCTCTCCGTCTCGTCCCGACAGGGCGATCAAATCATCCCACCGTTGTATCTGTCATATACAAGCGTCTCTCGCCTCGGGACAGCAATGGGCTTTTTCCGTGCCTTGTACATTGAACGCCTCGCAAGGAAAGACTTGCGTAGACTTTGGCGAAGTTTTCTGGGTCAAAGTCAGCAACGACACTTTTGTCTTTTATCCAAAAAGAATTCATGGCAGAATACATACGACGGCTTGGATCTCGGACCCCCAGACGTCCCGTACAGCTCGGCGCAGACCTCGCAGTCCAGATTATCTCTATACGGAGCCAGCCTGTCCTCCTCGGGCAGGTTGAGCGGCGTCTCCATCCACCCGGGCATGCCCTTGCCCATAGTGAGCAGGGCCTCAAGGCTGCTGTGGGCCATGCGCCGGTGCCACAGGCGCATCCAGCTCAGCACCGCCTCGTCAAACGGCGGCGGCGGCAGCGGCGGCGGCGGCGGCGGCCTCGTCCGCGCCATGTCGACCGGCTGCAGCGTGATGTCGGGCAGCGCCTCCGGGTCCGGCTGGCGGGGCCGCTGCTGGCGCCGCGAGCTAGTGCCGGCCTGGGCGATGCGGCCGCCCCAGACCTTGAGCCAGCTTAGAACCAGCCGGAACGCTGTCCTGAAGGGGTTTTGTTCTGGAAAAAAGGCCATTTCTTTGGGGGGGAGTAGATGGGGTCGCTGCGGTTTCTTTGTGCGGGTAAGGATGGGATTCTCCTTGGGGGGAGGAGTGATTGGGCTATTTTACGGACATTAAATTAAGTTCAGCGGCTTTCCCATCGCTGTTCCGTATGCTCGGTTGTCTGTTGTTTTTCGGGCCTCCCCTGGATCGGATTTGCTTGTCTCGGGTTGCCACGAGGTAGGGCATATAGAGCCTAGATCCTGCCATCGTCCCAAGTTCTTGGGAGCTTGTCATGGCTTCTAGGCCTGCCGAATGCGCGTCGATTCACGGTCATGAGATTTCCAAGGTTTGGCGCTAGAAACTTTGCAGAATTCAATCCAGACCGATTCCTTGTGTTTTCGTTCCATTCCTTGGTCGACGGTTGAGCCCGTGGACCAGGATGGACTCGAACTTGTATCAGCCAACACCGGAACAGCAGGGACACATGCAATTTGTCCATCGTATGGTGCTCGTTTATCAACCCGTGGGTTGCAGATGGATCAGATGGAACTTGGTAAGGCTTACGAAGGGAAAGAAGTTGAATGATAGGTGTCTAGACACTTTCCAGCCGGATATTTGAGGATGGCCGGGATCGGAGTGGATTTTGAGGCGGTCATAAAAGGGTGCACAGGATTATAAAAAAGATAGTACGTGGCCGTCCGATTCTCATTGTGAGTATTATCAATCTCATAAGACGAGGCCCAAAAGTGCTGGGTCTTGAGTTGTACTAGTCGGGGCGTGTAGCTACTCAGTGAGACAACTATGTATACTCAGACTACACTGTACAGTGTACTTGCTCAGAGACGACAGCCTTTCCTTGTTTGAGTTGATCCGAGCATACGGGAGCTGAAACTATTGCGTACGTACCTCACTGATATACTACATTCGAAACCATAACGTGGAAATCGGCTTTTTATTGAGGCAGAGCTATCAAAGGATGAACTAGTTGACAAGGGATTGTCTAAAAACACTGGCCTGTGTGGAGGAATAGGAGTGCTGAGCGTGTTAGTACGTACATCATCTCTCCGAAATCGACACAACAGAGAAACAAAGCAAAAAAGAAACATACGGACGTATACAAAAATAAACATCACAACTTAGCACCACCACCACCACCACCACCGGGATTGTTATTTACCACCCCAGGCTATACCTCGGCTATTGTATGCTAGTACCATAGCAGATACGCGCTGCTAACCATTTACTTGAGCAAAACTTATTTATGGTCATTTACCCCAGACCGAGCTCGGTATCGCCAAAGATGATACTGATTCAGCCTAGGCGTAAACTCGGGACAAGCAGTGAAACGTAATAATTTAAGCATACAGTATATTTGCGCCCTTACTGGGACAACCAAACAATCTGGTTGAAATTGGGAGCAAGTCAGGCAAGTCGGGATATGCTACAAGTCATGGTCACGTGATACCATTGAGAACACACTCGGAATCCCACACCCATATTTCGTTTCACCATAACACCCAAAAAAGACATCTATTGCCCAAAGAACTAGCTCAGCAAGCTTCCTCCGATGCATTTTAGCAAACCAATCACTCACCAGACAAAAGTTAAGCAGGATGCCTCGTCTACTGCCAAAATTATAATGAGCTGATTCGGCCCAGGCTCGAACTGAGGACCTACAGTGGAACATTGTACAGTAAGTTGTACAGTTGTTAGACTGTTGTGATAACCAACTACACCACCGAACCGCTTTAGTTGTTGTTGAATTAACCCGCGGAAGATTGTGCCTAAGGAGGGAGACGGCGCGATTGCGGGATTTTTGGACGGATTTGTGGGTTACGGAGGTTGGATAGCTTGATATTGGGAATAGTGGGCCTGTGGGTCTGCAAGAAGCTTGTCCCTAGCTCCCACAGCAAGAACTTTGGCGTCTAGCCTAGCCGAGTCGCACGAGGCGGGATGGAGTTGGACCGTCGCTACATAGTACAATATTGTAGAGTCAAGTTGAAAAGGTGAAAGAAAGATTTTTTCAGCTGTGTAAGAACTGACAGGCTGGTGTTAAGCGGTAGTGTTCAACACGTTGGTGTACTGTATAACATGCCTTGGTATCCTGCATACAAGGTACGGTCCACCCGCCAGCCTGCGTCGGGAAATGGAGTGCCACACAACAACAAACATCCGACATATATTATACGTACCACCGTCCGGAGGTCCGCCCTACATCGTCCCAAAAAAGTTTTTTGGTATACATTTAGCGGTCCAAACAAGTCGAAGGGGTTGGATTGTGGATAGAAGACCAGGGGCTGCTTAGTCTGTACGGTGCGTAAACTCTAATTTGAACGACATATCTCGTATGTCCCTGCAGTATCTCAGCTAGAGAATGGCCTTTAGCTTCCAAACGTATGTGATTTTCATCAAGTTTGAGAAGGTTTCTCTCCAAAAAAAAAAAAAAAAATCACATTAATCAAATGAACGACCGGATGGTGGTGGAGTACGCAATCGGTGCGCCATCGCACATAGATCTCGCACGGCTGCTGGATCAACGCACTAATTTCAGTAGTGCCCCTCGACCCGCCTTGCCACATGTAAATACGCACCAGACCAAATCAAACACCGGTTATGTTATCCACAAACACCATCGATACCACTTTCAGTCCGTGGAAGAAGATGGTCTGGCTACAGTGCTGCATAAACAAATAACAGAAACAGTTAAGGATCGGCCCACAAGATGAAAATCAAGCAAAAACCCGCTTTCCAGCTTCTTACACCCCGAATAACTTCAGACATGAAAGAGACAAAAATATGATCCGGCCGAACCGGATAAGCTGGAGACACCAAGAATCGAACTCGGGACCTCTTCCAAGATTGCTAATCCCGGCTTATTAAAGCTAGGACTGCTAAGGAAGCATTATACCACTAAACCATATCCCCGAAGCTTGTGGGCTTGTTGAACGTCGTGTGCTTTGGTGTAATTATGTTGGAACTTGGTCTAGATCTTACAAACGTACGTTACAAAGTATGGCACAAGTATAGATTTGTGACCCAGGAATGTATATAGACAGCTGCGATACCATCACATGTATAGTTGATGTCAAAGTTGTATGGTTAGCTGTGCACCGATGCGTTTGGTAGAAAATTCTGCTGCCCTGCATTTAGGTAAATATGCCAGAACGTATCTGATGTTTCTAGTTTCTCAAACATATCATATAATATCCCGAATTCTTGTACTCAAGATCATAAAAGCCCTTTTATGTAGTTCAACATGGACTACAGTATAGCACCCTTCTTTTTCGTATAATGCATCATGCGACCAACATGAGCTCTTGAATATCTTACACTTAACAAGTGCAATGCCTATATTAATATTGGACATCCACTTCTTGACCAGTAGGAGCAAAATAGTAGCATAGTCCCCAGCAGCACAGGTAATTGCCAATTAAATTAAGTGTATTCGTTCTTCTACGGTAACCTATCGCCGGCATACGCATTTTCGCCTCCAACGGTCACGATGAACAAAGACGGAGAGCCTGCGTTGACCTTGCCCGACTGATCCGCGCCTCCATCCGGCTGCACATCATCATAGGCAAATGCATACCCCTTGCCGTCCAAATTAACCTCGTGCACGATGCGTGCATAGTGGTTTGCCGGATCCCGCTTGTAAAAAGTGCACGGGTCAGACGGGTGGTGCTCGGCGTCCATGACCGCCGCCCGCGCAAACGCAGCAGCCAGCCTCGGGATGATGGCGTTGCGCTTGGGCGACGGCCCCGTCGTAAAAGGCCCGCTGTTGCAGCCTAGAATGTCTGCCGTCGTGGGTTTCTTGAACTTTTCACCCCCAATATCCAACTCGTCCGACTCGGAAACCGCCCCCGGCAGGACGCCGGGCGCCGCCTGAGTGTTGATCTTCATCTGGCAGTCGCTATTGCAGTGGTACTTTTTCCACGCCTCCTCCACTAGCGGCTCAAAATAGCCGTCAAAATTTGCGCGCACCGCATTTCCGTGCATCGGGCTCAGGGCACGCAGGGGCCGGCCCTTGGTAGACACGATGAGCTTGTCCCACGGCTTCCCGTCCCTTTCTTTTTGGGCGCGGAGGCCCTCGCAGACCTTTTCTAGCCCGTCGCTCGGCATCCCTGACACGTGCTGCACGCCGTTGCCGTCTTGCAGGGTGAGGGCGATAGGTAGACGTGGCACAAAGTCGACGTAGCTGATGTTGGCAAACAGCTGGTCGTTGTTGAGGGTAAACTCGGCAAATGAAAAGTCGACGTTGCGATTGGGGTCGCTAGGGTTCAGAACCGAGGGCTCGACAAGCGCGGGCCCAGGCGGGTTCAAGAGGAAGGTGAGCTTGCCCTCCCTGCTGAACCAGATGCGGCCGCCGGCCATCTGGGGAATTTTTACCGTCACCGTGTTCCCCGGCGGGCCGAGAGGGATGGCGCAATCCTCCATGAGCGGGCTGAGGATCTTGCGCGGCTCCTCTGGGTAGTAGAGGTCCTGGCCGTTGGCCTTGAGGAGAACGCGGGCATTGTTCTTTTGCAACGCCAGCCCGGTAATGTAGGCATAGACCTCGCTTGAGGAAGTCTGGTTCTGAAGTTGAATTTCTAGTGAGGAAGGCATATTGAGTGTATTTGAAGCTGACAGGTCAAGATCAAATGCGGACAGCTCAGATGAAATCCCCAAGAATACAATTTGGAGGCCAATACCAACAACTTGTGATATCAAAAGCGTCAGGTGATGGTGTATAAATGATGACGCTGCCAGCAAAGCATGTAGTTACGATCCATTAGAAATTGGACAGAAAAGAAACATGAGCGTGATCCCACAAAGCTGTCGCAAACCTGTTCAAAATGATATGCCGCTGCCACGGCGCATGCTTTCGAATGCCATGTCAAGGTGCGTCATTCGATCCACAATAGCTAAGCTTGGTATGACAAAGTTCCTTCCAAAGATTCACGACTGCTCTGTGGGAAGTAAGAGCGCGCAGAAAAGCTGAGCACCTCAAAATGCACCAAGCAAGAGCAAAGGGATGCCATTCCGCAAGAGAAAGAAAATATCAATTGAGGCTTTCAATTGGGAAATCAGGCTACAAAGAAAAAGGCTAGGGGCTATCGTTGCGTTCATCTTGGTAGACAAGCATCGTGTGGCGGTAAGGTTCAATCAGGTGGACAAGATGCATACACCTGTAATAAGCAACAATGCGAACCAGGAAATCAGGCTTGAAGAGAACCAACGAGCAGACAAAGGAAAGACAGAAAACCCAGCGAGCAAGCAAACAGTTGAAATTGAAATTGAAATTGAAATTCGATAGATCAGAAAGCAAACGCGACAGCGCCAGGTACGCCCCAAAAAAGCCACAGGTTGCAGCCAATGATGCGCATCCTCTTGGTGGGGTCATAAATTTTGGTGGGGTATCTATGCCCGCACGCAAACTGCAGTTTGCAGTTTGCTCTAGCAAATGTCGGTGCGTCATGCCCGTTGAAACACGGCGGTGGACGCCGATCGATTTTGCACCTTTTCCCGGCGCCTGAACTCAAACGAGAGAAGACAGACATACATTAAAGACATCTACACGACACAGCACGTGTGTTGTATGCCAAGCCGACCGTGACCGACTGGAAAAGCTCATCCAGAGACTCTGAATGCGAACAGCTATCCACTTGGTCAACTCCTCACCGAACAGTATGCGACACTGACCGCCATCTGTCAAGACGCGATCAACCCCACACCACCGAATTGTACGCTCCCCAGACTTCAATTGACGACTCAACGGTCGTCTACCTCCACCGACCGGGCGAGGGTGCTCGCCCGAAAGCACAGCTGCAAGCCCAGTCCACAAAAGACCCGGATAGCGGGCTGCATATTTGAATTGCAAAGCCAGGCCGCCGACGTGTACTTCGGACGTGCCCTGGGCATAAACCCCCCTCAAAATGACCTCGATTCTGACGCCGCGGCAGGCAGAAGAACTGTAAGTAGCGTCAATAGAATCATCTGCGCCGTTCTCGGTGTGGTACAGCGACGCAGCAATCCAACAGCAGACATGCAGGAATAGCCAAGTACTGAAAAGCCGCCATGGACTAGGCACAAAGCAATAATAGCATATCTTTCGGCAAACAACCTGTCAAACTCGGCTGCGGCTCTGAGAACAGAGCTTGGATTAGCTGAAGATGTTTTTGATGCCGCCACAGCAAAGAAATATGAGGGGTTGATCGAGAAGAAATGGACCAGCGTGGTCCGCCTGCAAAAAAAGGCACGCCTTTCCATCTCCTGAGCTGGCCTCTCACCTGGCTAACCTCTTCCTCAGATAATGGATCTCGAATCGAGAAATAACGCCCTCCAGAGCGAGCTGGATAATGCGACCCCTCTATCTCTAGCCAAGCGCAACACCGATCCTACGGCATGGCTTCCCGCACCACGGCCACGATACTCTCTCGAGTCGCACCAAAACACTATAAATTGCATCGCATTCCACCCAGTATACTCCTCCATCGCCTCGGGCTCCGACGACTGCACAATAAAGATTTGGGATTGGGAATTGGGCGAGCTGGAGAGGACCATCAAGAGTCACACGAGACCTGTTCTTGACGTTGACTTTGGCGGTCCCAGGGGAGGCATCTTGCTGGCATCTTGCAGTTCAGATCTCACAATCAAACTGTGGGACCCCTCAGACGACTACAAAAACATTCGCACACTTCCGGGTCACGACCATAGTGTCAGCGCGATCCGGTTCATGCCGAGTGGTGCTTCCGGAGCGGCCATGTCTGGCAACTTACTAGTCAGCGCAAGTCGCGACATGACACTGAAAATCTGGGACGTCTCGACGGGCTTCTGTCTAAAGACGATCAGGGGCCACACTGCCTGGATTCGTGATGTGTACCCATCCCTCGACGGTCGCTATCTGCTCTCGACAGGAGACGACTCTACAGTCAGGTTATGGGATCTTTCGGTTAGCAACCCAGAAAACCGGCTGACAATGATTGGCCACGATCATTACATCGAGTGCTGCGCACTAGCACCTCCAAGCTCGTACCCGTTCCTCTCGCGACTCGCAGGCTTAAAAAAGCCGCCAGCTGCCAGCAGCACCGCCGAGTTCATGGCATCGGGATCACGCGACAAGACCATAAAGCTCTGGGACGCGCGCGGGACCTTGCTCAAAACGCTGATTGGCCATGACAATTGGGTACGCGCTCTCGTCTTCCACCCCGGCGGCCGTTATCTCTTGTCCGTGTCGGACGATAAGACATTAAGGTGCTGGGATCTTGAGCAGGAGGGCAAGTGCGTCAAGACCATCGGAGATGTCCACGAACGATTTGTGACCTGCTTGAGGTGGGCCCCGGGCGTCGTTATGGATGCGCCTCCGGAGGCCGATGGACAGTCGAACGGAACTCCACGGAAGAAGACCGAAGCAGCCCCTGCCGTTCGTATTCGGTGTGTTATTGCGACGGGCAGTGTCGACATGAAGCTGCGCATATTTGCAAACTGAACAGTTCTGCTCATAACATGGAATTGCAACACTTGAACCAAAAGACAGCATGGAACAAGCCAGCAAAAGAAAATCGGGTACAGGCGGGTGCGCCCCAATGCCTCGACTGAGGGACGTGGGATGTATGCAGCCCAGAGTAGAGCCTTGTACGTCTTCTAAAGCTTTCTTGCATACTACCTAGTGCGCCTATAGATTACTAGATGGCTGATGGGCCGGTCCTTATCAAGACGCTTCATGATTATATGACAGAATCAGATAGATACCCGGTATTTAATCATGAGCTTCCGAGACTGGGCTACTATGACGTCGCGATGTCAACTGTTGCAGTGCTATCTTACGTCACGTCCTGCCCTCCATTGGCTGTGAGAAAGTCAAAATCTACACCGAACTGTGCTTGGTTGACGGAGCGTAGGTATAGACCACGATATCCTCGGATCGGAACCTTTCTGCCTTGTGATTGATCCTGCTTGGTCTTTGCTGCAGCTCTTGAGCGGATCCTTTCCTGTATCTCCTCGCCACTAATGTCGACCTGCAGGAGCCTGTTTTCTACATCGCACAGAATCATATCGCCATTCTGCACAATACCAAACACACTATCTGGCAGTGCCGACTCGGGCGAGATGTGAAGCACCACGCTTCCTCCCGCAGTCCCACTCATCCGTCCATCGCTCAGCCGCAGCATGTCCGACACTCCTTGGGCAGCCAATTTTCGTGGGATGGGGATCAAGCCGGCCTCTGGCATGCCTGGATTCCCAACCGGACCGATCCCCTGCAGCACGAGGACGCTGTCGGCAGTCACATCAAGTCCCGGATCGTCGATTCGGGCTGCCATGTCGGCGCTGTTGGCAAACACGACCGCAGGGCCGCGGTGTCGCAGCAGCCGACGGTCTTTGGAAGCCGAGGCCTTGATCACGGCGCCCCCGGGCGCAATGTTACCTCGCAGGATCGCCAGGGATGACGCGGGATATAAGGGGTCTGACAGTGGTCGGATGATCTGCCTCATGAATGGGAACTCGCGGGGTATGGGCTCGGCGTCAAGAACCTCGCCCAGAGTGCGGCCGTCAATGGTCGAGGCGCCGAGGTGTAGCAGCGGCCGGAGCGTGTGGAGCAATGCCAGCATCCCGCCGGCATTGTGAAAATCGGTCAGGTAGTTTTCTCCGCTTGGCTTCAGGTCGACCAGGAGCGGGGTCTGGCGGCCAATGTCGTCAAACGTCTGGAGTGTGATTAGCCCCTGGATCTGGGGATGGCGGTTGGCGATGGCGAGCAAGTGCACCACTGCGTTGGTGGACCCGCCGATGGCTTGCAGGACGGTGATGGCATTGTGGAACGACTCAACCGTCAGCAACGCCTGCGGTGTCCTGTTGGCGGCGGCAACGGCGACTGCATTCCGGCCCGTCTCCTCGGCTATGCGCATACGGGCCGACGATACTGCCGGGGCGCTAGCTCCCTTCAGGGGCATAAGTCCCAAGGCGGCTGTGACGCAGGCCATGGTGCTCGCGGTTCCCATGACGCCGCACGTCCCTCCCGTCGGGGCGAGCTCTTCGCTGATGGCGGCGATCTCCTCGATATCCATCGCCCCGGCCCTAAAGGCGGCCCAGCTGCTGCGACAATCCGTGCACGCGCCGACTCGCACCCCTCTATGGCTGCCCGGCATCATGGGCCCTGTGACGAGCGGCAGCACGGGCTTGTCGGCCGATATGGCGCCCATGAGCTGCGCAGGGACGGTCTTGTCGCAACCGCCGACGGCGACGCAGGCGTCGAGCGGCTGGGAGCGGATCATCTCCTCGGTGTCGATGCTCATCAGGTTCCGGAGGAACATGCTCGTCGGGCTGGCGAAGCTCTCGTGGACGCTAATGGTCGGAAACTCGACCGCCAGCCCGCCGGCCAGGTGTACACCCCTCTTTACGGCCTCGATCAGCTGAGGCACGTTGGCATGGCACGGGTTGAGACCCGAGTGCGTGTTGGTGATGCCGACGATGGGCCGCGACAGCGCGTCGTCGCTGTACCCGAGGGCTTTTATGAAGACCTTGCGGAGGAACAGGGCAAAATGCGGATCGCCGTAGCCTGGGAGCCCGCGGCGGAGACCGTGGGCTGACGGCAGTGCCGCGAGGGGGCGGGAGAGGTCGTAGTCGGCTAGTAGGGCTGGGTGCGAGAGGTGGGAAACTGGCCCTGGTGGTGGTTTCGGGTCATAGGATTGTTCGTCTGTCATTTTGCTGACAGGACCGTGTATGATAACCTCGTTGGTGATTTAGATGAGCGATCCCTAGATTCGATTGTTTGGTGTTTTCCGTCACTTGCACGCAAATGTCATATGGGGTAGGTCCAAGACCCATTTGGCATTGCATCATGGTGCGGAGTAATGACAAGCGCTGGCTACTTGACCGGGGTCACTCCAACTCGGGCCCTTTTCCCGAAGCTTGGCGGTGTTTAATCCGATCAGCCCTAAAGGTTGTGAACTCAGGGTTCGCCCATGAAAGCTTTTGCGTAAATGGGGAACCTGATTTGTGAGGACATGGGCACAGCTCCTAACGGGGTTTTACCATTAGCGTCCATGGCAGAATTGAGTGATGCATGTAAACACGATACAAGGCGGGCTGTTGAGAGAAGCAGTCGGAAGTCAGCAAGAGCCAGAGAGAGGCACATGCTTGTTTGAAACCTTTTGCTTTTTTTTTTTTTTTTCTGTTGTCTTCTTGCTAAAGACACTTACTTGGGCAGCGTTATTGTGGCTTTTACTCGCATTACAAGATGTAGGCGGTAGGCGTGTCTGAATCAACACAAGATGGTATCAGGCAAACAGCCAACTTCACATGACACCTGACGAAAAATATACTTTCGGAACGCAGAATAAAGCATCAATGGCCAACTTACATGCCGATATTTAAAGGACCTGCAAAAATCCATATTTATTATGCTAAGAAACCTACGAGAATCCTCTCCACAAGATTGGTCACTGTCGGTATAAGTAATATGATTCATCACGCACAATGCACAACAAACCTTACTCTCACCACCTCTGTGCATGCTTTTCTTCTCTGTCCCCTTTGCACTCGAAAAAGACCGGCCCCGGGCGAAGGCCGGATGACCACTTCTGCAAGCGCTGGCACTAGCTGAGCACGAGGCGGGTGCGCCGCTACGGACGGCCTGCTTGAGTACCGCATGCCTAACGAACTCGGCCGCTTACACGCCGGCAAGGTGATGTGTCAATACTGTAAACAAAGAATTGACGAATAGCGTATATCGATACGTATAATAGCAAACACAAGCTGATTACAAAAAAAAAAAAAAAAAAAAAAAAAAACATTGTTTGGATTCGGCGGGAGGGCGCTCCCCTTTATCCGCTACCAACACGCTCAGCCCCAACCAATGGCCCCCTAATCCTCATCCTCCTCAAGCGGCTCCTGAATCTCAAAGTCCTCCAACGCCCCGCTGTAGAACGACTTCCACTCATGGAACTTGCCGGCGGTGACCATGTTGGAGTACTCGTTCGTCCAGTCCTCCAGATCGGGAAAGACAGACGGCTCAAAGACGAGCCGCCGCCCAAAGACCTGCACGATCCCGAGGTAAGGGTGCTGCCGCGGGAACCGGCCCTCGGATAGCCGCACAGTCAGCCTCCTGGGCCGGAACGCGCGCTCTACCAGCCCCTTGATCTCCGGGGGCTGGTGGGGCCCCGTCTTGAGCAGGGTGAGCTCCATCTCGAACCTGCGGGTTCTGGTGACTGCCGTCTTGGTCTTGTGGTCAAGGGTAGACGCCGCGGTGTCTGCGGTGTTGCTCCGAGACGGCTCGTCTTCCATCGTCGCCGGCCCGATCTGCTTCCAGGAAAAGTTGGCGCGGAGGGCGTTGTGCATGTCTACCGTCAGGTCCAGCCACCCGGTCCGGTTGGGGCTGAAGAAGGCGATGCCCCATTCGGCCGGGTTGTGAACCCAGTTCTTGTCGCACAGGGCCTCCTGGAGGACAGTGTCCATGGTTGTTATGCTTGTTGTCTGTATCGTGTGGTTGTTCTTTTTTTTCTTTTTCTTTTTCCTCCCCCATGGGCGGGTATGTAGTAAGAAGTAAATAGGCAGTAGATGTCTCGACAGCTAAGAGTGATATTGGATCGCAGCCCAAAGACAAAAGTTGGCGAGGACTGGTAGTTCTAATGTAGTAAACCGAGTGAAACACACAAGGCACAGCCCTATCAAGTAATTACGTCACATCCGAGCTGAAGACGTGGCTCGATTTGGCCAGCTGTATAAGTGGATTACACATCGACTTATACACACCATCCCTTAGTCTGCGGCTTTGTGGGTGTCGCGGCTGATTAATGTTTTCCCCGACGTACCCGGCCCTATCAAAGTCCACTACATACGAACTGAGTCAAAGAAGCAACATGAAGGTGGCCACCCTCTTCTCCTCCAGTACGCTAATAAAACAGGTTATCAAGATTTCACACTCAGCGTTTTAGTAAAGAAAAAAAATAAAGATGTAGTAACTGTCAAAGGCTGTGTTCGTGAATAGCCTCAGCATGGAGGAGAGCCAGGGCCTTGAGTCCCGGATCGCGGCCGAGGGGCTCGAGGTCCTGATGTCCATATAAAGTTGCCGTGAAGAATCAGATGTTTTGTGCTGGATTGTCCTCATCATCATCATCGTCTTCTTCAGCATCGTCATCTACATCAAACTCTTCCACTACAAGCCTCAACAGCAAACCTCCCAAGTCCCAACACTCTAGAACACCCCTGTCCAGCTCTCCACCTTCACCTCTTTCACACCCTCCACCTCCACGGCAACTCGCTCACCATGTTCACCGGTTTCTTGGTCAAAACCTGGGTTTTCATTGCCACCATCAGCCTGGTTCAGGCTGCCCAGGTCATCGTTGGATATCGGACCTGTAGCGAAGTAAGTTCCTGTCGACCCCAACTCCACCGAACCCGCCAGCCAGCCCATCAGGCGGGTCGAGCCAAAGTGTACCGTGTCTCTTGTAGCTAACCACAAGAATTCCCCCCGCTCAACAGCTAGAGGCAAGGCCGTACATGAACGGGCCCGCTCTCCTCACCAGGCACCCTGCCTTTGACAGTTCCGACATGTGGCAGCTTGGAAAGGGTATCTACACCAGCCCCAGAATGGGAGAATACGTGCCCGTGAACGGGGTGCAATGGCAAGTATTCCATACTCCCCCCTTTTTGTTTTTCCCGATACCATCAACGTATTGATAGATGGTCCGTTCTAACAAGCAAACGCAACAACAGGATCCTGGTCATCACGGCCGAACAGGCCGAGTTCAATCAGGTCCCCAAGGTCTGGATCCCGGAGCGGATGGACTTCAAGGGCGAGGCTACAATCTCAAACTTTGTCGAGGGGGCGGGCTGCATGAACGAGTGCACGCTGCGCTTCGCGCCCATGAGGCCCGCGAGCACCAACCTGCAGATGCTGATTCCGAGCGCCATGCTCAACGACAAGAAGCCTCTCATCGCGTTCTACGCCCAGGCCTTCCAGGTCAACGACCCCAACGTGCCCAACGAGGTTCTCGACTACAACTCCTGGTCCAACTTTATGAACACCCCCAACGTGCAGAAGCGCTCCATCCTCGAGAGGAGGACCTCGTGCCCGGCCGCCTGCCGCGCCAAGAAGGCCGCTGCGGGTTCGGCCAGGCCCCCTTCGCCGGCTGGTTCCAGGCCTTCTTCGCCCGCTGGCGCTAGGCCTCCCTCCTCTGCTGGCTCCAAGCCTCCCTCTTCTGCTGGCTCCAGGGCCCCTTCGCCGGCTGGCGCTAGGCCTCCCTCTTCAGTTGGCTCCAAGCCTCCCTCTTCTGCTGGTTCCAGTCCTTCTTCGCCCGCTGGCACCAAGCCTCCCTCCTTGGCCGGCCCCAAGCGCCCCTCTTCTGCTGGTCCCAAGGCCCCTTCACCGGCTGGCCTCAAGGTCCCCTCTTCTACTGGTTCCAGGACTCCGGCCTCTGCCGGGTCCAAGCCTGCTGGCTCCTCGCGGGGAACTACCAGGTCCTAAATACTGGAAGCATGTTTGAAAGGTCCGACCTCAAAGAGTGGAACGGGAAGCTGCGGCGTTTGGTGGAACACGGAGATTCGGCGGACGGGTCAGAAAGATCTGTGGTAGATTTGGTTTGGAAAAAGGACAGCATGGAGTTTGGCGAATGTTTTGTTTGAATTATCAGATTGGTTTTGCTTTGTTTGATCATTAGATTGGTTGTGTTTTGTTTGAATTATTAGATTGATTGAGTGCGAGAGAAAATGAGAATCAAGGCGCGTATTCTGTTTGTGCCGTCTTGCAATCCAAGTACTCCAGTTGGATATGAAATGGCCCTGCACTTTATATAGGATGAATGATTTGCAATTAGATCAAAATGGGACTCGCTTTCGTTGCTTACAATTACATTGATAGTCATAGAACATTCAAAGTCCCCTCACATTCAGGTCCGTCTCGAGTCTCGACACAATACGGGAAGACCACAACCGCCAAATCAAAAATCGAAAACGTCGGGAAATACATTGAAAATACGTATTACACAGTCTTCTTTATCCCTAGACTAACTCCCGAGTGAGTCAGCCGAGAGGTCCCTAACAATCCAAAATAGGCACATTCTGGGCCCTGGCTGTCCTTCTTGGCTATGCAGCCCCCAACCTTTACCGAACCCAATGACTCCCAAGTTCATTCAAGTTTCAACTCATCAGGTCTATCGATTTTATCACAGTTCAATCTCTGCATACCACCCCAAGCTCTTGATCCTCACTCGGCTAAGATGTCCTGTAAAATGTCTTGCCGGGTGGGTCTGATTGGCCAAGGCGGAAATCAAACAGGTGAAGCCTCTCTTTCTTCTTTCCGTATCGGTATTGCCGCTGCGAATGCCAGTCAAATGTCCACCAGATACATTCAACTACTGTAATATGGCATTTCTTCGTGCCAAACTTGAACCATATTCTGTATGGAAAGTTCTTCAAGCAGATCGCTTACTTTTGACATATTTAACAGCTGCGCCGCTCAGCTCCAAAAACTCTCTTTGACAAAGCCTCGGCTTTTGCAAAGAGGTATTATGTAGCAGAAGCCGACAGTGGAGCTTTGCAGATTCTACGCGCGAGCCAAAGTGAAGCGAAGGTGCCTCTTGAGTGAGGTACCGAATATGCAGTACAGTACAGCAATTGTTCCTATCCCTTGCGCTATTCTCCATCCAACAACGGGATTTGATGCCTGAGAGTCCGATTCATTCAGGTATGCGTTCAGACGAACCTTCCCCTGGCTGTGTGCATACCTTATGACCCACACGTCGACAACCTTTAGGGCGCCATGGGTTACACTATCTATAATATGGACCGTGCCTTTGGGCCCAACTGGAACAGTCTCCGCTTTTAAGAAGAAGAAAAAAGGAACAAAACCCGTAAGTTGAACACCAGAACCCTGGTCCTGATTCCGATCCTGAACTGATATGAGCTGCACAGGTACGACGGAGCTATGACCATCAAGCTCGGCAGCGGCGTGATTGCTAGGCTCGAGCATGACCAGCTCATTGTGCCGCACCAGTCAGTCGACCACAAGACGGGCGACATGATCATCACCCGTATCGAGCCGCCCGAGCCGCTCGTCGACTCGATGCAGGACTTCAACCGCGAACGATATGGCACAGCTGGGCATGCACTTTATCGGTGGGGCCCTCTTCCTTCTAATTGGCCTGGGCGCATCATTGGCTGGATCTTTTTGCAGCGGAGAGTGCGGGAAAAGAAAGCCGCCGCCGCCGCCGCCGCCGCCGCCGCAGCCGCAGCTTTTCAGGCGCAGGGGACCGAAAAAAAAAAAAAGAATTATGCAATGTAACAGCCGTACGGTGATCCAACGGTTGGTTCAGGTATCGACGCAGGGACCCGTGATACCGCCACAAAAATCAGAACTCATAGATACGTCGTCCATACCGCTCTATGAGGCGCCAGCTGGACAAGGAGGACCCTATCAAGGGAGACGTTATGAGTTATCAGGATGGTTGTGTTTGTAGCTCTTTTTATTTTCTCTTGCACTCTGGCTTGATTGCTAAACTAAGCCCCGAAAGCTGCTTAATCTATTGTTTTGCGCTCACTTATACTCCTCTTTTAACAATACCAGCTCAGTCAAACCACATTAGATGTATAGTTGAAACTTGAAAATACGACTAACTATATATCCAGACTAAGCCACCTATGGCTTCTGGTCTACTCTTGTGCCCCAGGCGCATCGGAGCGAGGTGGCCATTGGCACCGAAGAACACATGCCAGGAGGGCGAGGTACTTATTTCTGGAAATGCATTGTCAAACGTTTGACCCTTGAATTTTTTTTTTCTTTCTTTCTTTTCTCAGCATACCAGGGATATGTATCATGACTGGGTTGATATTGTCTTGCATCCAACGAACCCGCGCTTTCTCCCCCACCGAGAAAATACCTGCACTCTGGCCTGTTTACCAAAGGCATTCCTAGTAGAACGTTCCGTTCGTCGATTAAGTGCATAATTATAGGGGTTGCGTTCCCCTGCGACGAGGGCTGACGCCTGACGTATATGATAAATCGTTTATACGGTTCTGTGTAGGAAATCCTATTTTCGAACCAATCCCCACAAACCTTGATCAAAATTGGCAAAATTTATAGGATTCTCCCTGTTATTTTTGAGAGAAACTTTTTATGTTCTGGTAAAAATACGCTGCATTCCCGTAGAGCGAAGAAAATATAGACTTGAAATTGCATATTAGCAAAGCAAATCGTTTAACAGAAACAGGATTAACAGCATCCAAGGCTCCATTGCGATCTGCAGTCTCAAGAATAGGCAAATCTGGGGGGTGATTGACCATTTGACCCTAAACAGCTGCTATAAGTTATGATTTTCATTAACAAAGTACAGCGCCGCTCGTCCCAGCCGTAGATCCCGCCGTCGTTGTTCGACTCGTGACATAAACAATCCAACCGGGGCAAAATATACAATTCTCTATCTGACCCTAAACATTTGGGGCAAAAGAAAATGGCCATTTAAGCTGCTTTCCATGTGTCCTGCTAATATGCGTGGAGAAGAACCGTCCAGGAGCCGTAAGTTATCCGCAAAAAAGACGCAAGGCCATTTTTCCTTTATATATTTCCAATCGGCCTTTCTAGGTTCTCCTTTTCTTCCTGAGGACCACCGTTTGTACGACGTCGTATGTCCGCATCTTCCCCTTCCAGCTCTGGCCTGTTGTTACTCTGTTTGCCTTCGTCCCGGGTCCGTTTGCAGCCAGTCTTGCTTGCTTTGGGCATCTCTGGGACAATCAACATTGCCGGTCGCATTGCGTCGCTTGAGGCAGGACGGCGGCACGCACAGCCAAGTTCCCAATCGCGCTGTTGTACGCCTACGCGAGTGTATGGAAATCATTTGACCTCTTCACCAATCGCACCAGCCTGCTGGCCGAGGTGGTGTTCCGCGCCGGCTGGTCCTGCTATGAGGCCATAACGCCGCAAGGCGTCCAGGAGAACCTACGTGGGATTCGCTTCAACGATGACGGGTACAATAGGCTAGCGCCGATTCTGGGCGACCTGGAACTTTGGCTGTGCGTCGTATGTAACTGTAGCACGGCGTAGAAGAAGAGGGTTTTTTAGTTTTGTTAGCAGAGCGGATGCCGGATGCGCCCATGAGGTGTGATTATTTTTGTGCTTTCTCAAAATAAAACAGCCTCCACTACCAAAATATCTTGTACAGACATCTCCATGGTCATAAAAAAAAAAAAAAAAAAAAAAAAAAAAACCGATGACGGTTGTTTGGCTACGTTTAGTCTAGTGCGACGCCTAAAAGCGTGCGCAAGGTCGACGACTGCTGTGACTCGGTCGGAACGGAATACTTTTTTCCTAGTGTTTTTTTTTTTTCTTTTTTCTTTTTCTAGGCAGTGGTTGGTTGTCGGCTTTTTGCGCAGCCTGACCGTTTGGTAGTAGGCGCCATCTGGGATGCTGCACCGGTGCTGTTGATCGCCATAAGACCATCGTCGTTATTGTTTGGCTGCTTGCGATGCAGCCAATCCAAAATTCGACATGGCGAAGCTTTGGTTAAGCCCAAGCTCCTCTGAAACCCTTGAACTGCAAAGTGTTGGGCAGTATGCACCTGGACAGTACAGCATGGCGTAAGCTTGGCTCCCCCTGAAACATTTATTGGCTCAGCTGCAGAGGAGTTTGCAAAATTCTGGCCGTGATTTGACGAGCCACATCGATTGTGCTTTAGTCCATACCAGATTGTCGGGTATCATCCCCGGAGACCATTTTTTGTTCTTCCGAGTACTGTACGGTATTAAGCTTCTTGGTTCCTGGTTTTGTTTTAATTAATCCTGACTTTTGCGCAGCAAATGCATTTTGAATGCTTTGACTGTAGGTGGGCCGACACCAGGACCAGGGGGTTGGGGGCTGTGCCTATTGTTGGAGCCACTCACTCCTTCCTTTTCACACAGGCGCTCGGAGTCTTGGAAGCTGGCAAGGCTACTGGCTAGATAGATATGCAGGTAAGGCAGGCACAGTACAGGACAGTTCGTACTCCTCATAACGAAGTCATAGACAAACATGCAATGGACCCTTGCCTGCCCTTAAACACCCCTGCCCGTTTCGGTCTAAGCAGCCCCACACCCGTTTTATTTACTGCCCTACCCCCCAGCTCCGGCCAATGGTATAACGATAAACTTCTTTCCTGGACTTTTCCATGATGCTGCAACCAGGGCTGAACTAGCCCACAACAGGCAAACGCGGAGGATCCGAACGGCTGATGACCCCTGCTTCGACGGGAGGGAGGAAGGGATCCCTCAGCTGGTCGATGGATCCCCTCAATTATCACGTCAATGCTGTTTGATTTGATTCTCCAACTCATCGCCAGATCTTTGCTGTTCCTTACTGTCGACTAACTACGGTATACTTGCCTGGACATTTTCTTGCAGTTCATGTGGAATCATGTGGGAAGCAAAGCGCATTTCCACAATAATTTAGTAAACAACAATCACTCCGCCTCCTTCCTTCTTTTTAATTTTCTTCATCCATCATTTCCCACATTGCGCTTCGCTCCCGGTCTCCCTTCCTTTTTTCGACCCTTTTGTTTCTTTCTTCTTTCACCCCTTTCCACGTGATTTCAATACTCTCATTTATCCCGTCTGTCATTCCATAGACCCCCGTTCATTATTCACTCTGTAGCTACTTGTGCTTGCATTAGCCCCTGTGGCTATCTGCATCGAGCCTTTGTCTCACTACGGCAATCAATTAAACAAAGCAAATCGATCGTTAAACTAGTCTAAACGTATTATCCCCCACTTCGATTTTGATGGAGAATCCGCGGGCCTCCGGGCCCGACCGGGCCCCGATGCTCGACGGCATCGAGTCCAACCACAAGTCCATCATGGAGGCGTTTGTGGCGCGCAAGATCGACGCAGTTGCGGCCGGCGGTGATTGGGACGGCAAGCGCAGAAGCAGCATGTCGCCGCCGCCGCCTTCTGTCGTCTGGCGCCGTCGCCACCGGTCCTCCGAGTCCGACGCCAGCAGTATAGCGTCCTCGGCCTTGTCCATAGCGCCGCCGTCCATCTTGAGCATCAGCCCGCCGCCGACCGCGACCCTCAGTCCGACTTTTACCATCTCGTCGCACGAGCAGCATGGCTGGGCAACGCCAAAGATGCGCGCCCGCGGCATGTCCATCGCCTCGCTTGAGGTCCCCACCACGCCCACCTCTATCGGAGAGTCCGCAAAGCACCAGTCTATCATGTCCAAGCACCAATCCATCATGAAGCCGCTGCCGCCACTGCCACCCCAGCAGCAACCGTCGGGCTTTGGCGAGATCACCATCCCCCACAGGCCGAAGCGGAGGAAGCACCGTCAGTCGTGGGACTCGGGCTACCGCTCGCAGATGAGTGGGCCGCACACGCGGGGCAACTCGGTCGACGAGGGCACTGCCGCCTGGCCCTCGATTCACCGACAGCAGCAGTTACTAAGGGACAGGGAGGCCATGCCACCGCCCGCCCCGCCTTCAGAACAGCAGCAGGAGCAGCAACCGCAACGGCAGAGCGCGCCGTCCGTCAACCCAGATGCCCTGAACATCCTCGAGTCATCTGCTCCGGCACCTTCGAGCCCGGTTTCGTCATCAGATTCAGAGGATGAGGACGAAGGGATCGACCTGGACGAGGCCTCGTCCGATACCACCACGCCAGCCGAGGACGCCGCTGGCCGGGTCCTCAACTACGCGCTGGACGTGGCCCTTGGTCTTGGAACACACGAGATCGACGACGATCCGACCTGCCGCACCGTCGTCCACAACTTCTTCAGCGACCTCCAGTGGGCAGTCAAGAAGTCGCAGCAGCAGCAGCAGAACGACTCAGACCAGCCCTCGAGGACGGTTTCCAGCGCGTCCAACGGGAGCAGGGGGAGTCGGCGGTCCACGGGTAGGAGCAAGCGCAAGTCGCGCGAGGGCACTGACGGGGACGGTGGGGAAGACGGCACCGAGGAGGGAGGCGGCGGTGGCGGTTCCAAGCAGCGGGAGCCCGGGCCGGCCAAGCGGGCCAAGTTGGAATCGCCGGTCCGGATGAGCTGTCCATTTAGGAAGAAGAACCCGCTGCGGTTCAACGTCCGGGACCATCGACTGTGTGCGCTAACTGTGTTTACCGACACTGCCGAGCTGCGGTATGCCGCCTATCGTCCTAAATTCTGTAAATGACGTTGAGTAACTTGACTGACTTTCGTCTGCAAATTCCAGCCGCCACATCCAGGACTGCCACAAACGCCCCAACAACCTACCCCAGCACCGCTGCCCACGGTGCCAGACGCAGTTCTCGACCGCCACAAATCTCCGCGAGCACCTCTTGTTCCGTGACAACGTGCTCTGCGATATTGTTGACGCCACCACCGCAGCCGATGCCGAAGCCGTTTACACTAGTGGTGGTGGCGGCGACCGGAATAGCACGGGCAGCAGCCTCAGCAGCAACTACCAAATGCGCGTCGACCCCGAGGACGGTATTGACCCTGCGACGGCAGAAAAGCTACGGTCCAAAAAGGGCCGGGTGTCGGACTCGATCGAGGTGCAGTGGCTCAAGATCTGGGAGCTGTTGTTCCCGGATACCGAGGTGCAGCCGTACGACTATGTGGCCGTCATTGAGCACCACGAGCTGCATGCAAAGTACCGCGAAAGTCTGCCGGTCCTGCGCGGGTCGCTGTCCGCCATCGGGCTGGGCGACAGGGGCCTCGAGACGCTCGACCACATCCTGACCAACCACTTGATCGATCTGTTTGAGCAGTGCAATGAGGAGGGGAGGAGGAAAGACTACCGGAATAGGTACAGACAGTCGGCTAGGAGTTCAACGACTGCTCCAGCACCTCAACCACAACCACAACAACAGCAGCAACAGCAACAGCAGCAACAGCCAACCACACAGCTGCGCAAGCAGTCCTCCCTCCGACAACGTTTGGCCACCGCCCAGCGTGACTCTGGCTTCGTCGACGACGAGAGCTACATGGAAGGTGGCATCACGCCGGCGTTGACCTCAGACGACGGCTCAAGCCCCGGCTACGTCTTTGTCAAGCCGGGTGAAATCACCCAGTCGTCCGTGTCCCCACCGCAGCACTTCTCGGGCTACTCTCCCGGCATAGACGATATGATGCTGCCCGGCGCCACCCCCGCGGCCGTCACCATGGCGGGCGCAGCGATGACGGACGGCAGCATGATGACTGCCGGATCATTTGCCGCAGATCCGTGCTTCTCGGACTACTTCATCCCTCAGGGCCACGAGAGTGGAGACCTGGGCCTGCAGTACGGCAGCCTGGGCGACTACCAGCCGTTTGGGCAGGGGCTGGGCGTTTATGGTGGTGCGTCCGGCGCTGAGATGCCCTGGATGACGCCCATGGTCATCGGGGCCAACGAGGCAGATCTTGGTGCCGGCCAGCAGGACAACACGAGCGCGTGGGTTTACGGACAGCCTTCGTGATTTTTTTTTCCTTTGTTTTTTTTT
>NC_043744.1:944048-966956 GCF_004337985.1 Pyricularia pennisetigena
GGGAAGACGTGTTTAATGAGAAAGCGAGGGAAAAAGGAGTAGGGAGGGAAAAGTTGTGAGAATCATGTGCTTGGTTATGTGTAATGGATATCTCATGTATAAACGACACCGCCACGCTGTGGCATGTGCTGTCTTACTTCTTTTCTTTTGTGTCAACTTTCAGCTACCGGTTGGGCCCTGATCTGGCCGGCCCGGGTATAATATATAATGCATATCCATTTCCATTTGTTGACAAATAAGCCCGGACAATTGCGTCTGATCCAAGTAATAATAAACTCGGCAGCACTTTCTCAGTGATAGTACCAAAAGCCTTGGAATTAAAACACTCGCGGAACTTGCACGCTTAGAATATATGGATCAGTTCAGCATGGCCGTCATGATGTAATCCCGTTTCCCGTCAAGGGATGTTTACATTCTACGCTGGAGAGCACAGTAGAGCCATTAGTGTTGATAAATACTTTGGGAACTCGTGAAAGTAATCCCCCTAGTAGCGCATTTTGGGCATGGGACGGATCGGATCGAGGTTTTGAAACGGCAAAAGCTATGAAGGTGAAGGACACGACGTACAAGGCGTTACTGGTGCACCACCGGTAACAGCCCGGGGGTTAATCCCTTGAAAGGAAGGAACCCAATCTTGGGTGTTACGATAGCATAGTCAAGAGAAAGAATGAGGGGCTAGACACGGTGTCCCAAATACTGCCAGCAGAGTTGGAAGCTGAACAGGAGAATAGGATGCATCACTGATGAACCTGAACCATGACCCGTCTAGGTGACAAACAACCTTTTTCCATAACTATCCATAACTATTAAAACCTCAAAATCAAAAGACTAGTTCCGGTAGCAATCTCCTTTCAACAAAATGCAAGCATAAAAAACTCACAGGTCGTGTCGTATTATTTAACCTGCGGCCTCCCCCCCGATCACAAATTCAGAGCATTTTGTTAGCTACGTGTCATACGTGTCACGCTGTCCTTGGCTGCATTGTATTGAACCAAGTGCACGGTGCAGTCAAGTTTTGTTCCCGTAGCCGAATCCTCTTACCCATTCGTTCAAACGCCGTCTTGTGGAACCTCTGGAGAAGCTTGCGATTAGCCGCTTGCTTTCGTATCGCTCCAACTTGGGTGCGCCTCCAAGAACGCCTGTAGCTCGTCACGCATTCGAGAGCCATCTTCCTCTCCAAAGAGCACCTTCTCCTCGCCCGTGCCGTCTTTAGGCCCTGTCTCCAGGTGCTCCGGCGTGCGAGCCTGGTCCGTCTTCAGTTTGGCATTGCATTCCTTGGTGAGAAAGTCGAGAAACTCCTTCTTGGTCTTTAGGTTGTCGGCACGTTCCGCCAAATCGAGGCATTCGCAGTGTCCGGGGATCCAACTTTCGGTGTAGAAATCGCAAACCCTGCCTCGCGAATGCCAACAGTCTATCGAGGTGCTCGCCCACTGCTCGACAAGCACAAGGAGCGTGGGTCCGTCGCGGTAGAGCCTCGCGTTTATGTCCACGCCGGGAGTCGACGCCAAGCGGGAGATTGTTGCCTTGGCCAAAAGGCCAGGAGCAAGGTGACAGGTGGGGACGTGATAGACCACGCGCGGCCCTCGCCTCCGTGGCCATAGGCAGCAGGTCGCTTTCAACAATGCGTAAAAGTAAAGCAGCCGGTTGAGCTCCTTCGCCGTCTTTCCGCCAAACACCGCGTCCAGGATGGACCCCCATGCCTCCAAGCAATGCTCACGAACCACGGGATCCGTATCTTCGGGAAGGTCGGCAGCCGCGAGGATCTTTGATAGGTACTCAATGTCGTCGAACGAGTAACGGCCGACAATGGACTTGATGACATATGCGTACGCTGGATCGGCGAGAAAGCGCCGATCTTTCATGAGCCGCTCGAACAAAATGGTTTCTGCCGCATCGGGGAATGGCGGATCCGTCATGTCGGCTGTCCCAGATATCATGCGGCTCAATCGTCGGGATGTTTCATCGAGACCCTCCTGCTCGACACTCAGAGGGCCCGGAGAGGCCAGCGCTACGCAGCTGGCGCCTTTCTCCAAGAGGTAGTCTACAGCTTTCTTGATGCCGGGTGTATTCTGAAGGGGCTCGCCCCGTTCTTCGATGGCGCGCAAAAATATTAATAATGGCGTTGCTCTTGTTATTCTCCGCTTGTATCCATGGTGTACCGAATAACATGGCATCCATGTGTTGATTTTGGCGCCGTAACGAAGGAGCAGGTCCATGATCTCGATCTCCTTGGTCAGATCAGGGTCCCTGCTTCGTGCCATGGCAAGTGTGGCCTTGAAAACTGGCACCAGAATATCGCTATCCCGGAGTTGGACTTCATCCTTCAGAAGATCCCTCAGGGCGACGGTCCCGTGAACTTCGGCGTCTTTTTCGAGCAAAAACTTGACCAACCGTACACATCTTCCTTCGACTGCTACTGCAAGCGACAATGCTGCGTAGTCCCTACGGACGTACGACGAATTCACAAGGCGCTCCATGACCTTCCACCAATACTGGTCAGGCGAAGTTGTACACCTCTTGACGACCCGCGCGAGCAAAAGAAAGTAAAGCTTGTGCGTGGCGCCTGGGTGATGGGGATGATCGAGGTAAGTAACCAGCATATCCCGCGACGTAGCGGCTTCTTGCGTCATATTTGCCGGCAGCCTACACCATGTCTCGAATACCAAGTCCGGATCGTCGAGTTTGGCCCCGGCGCGAATGAGGTACCGGAAAACACCCGAGCGCTGACACCCAGCGGCCAAGTCGAGCGTAGACATCTTTTCCTTCGATACCAAGGGCGTTCCAAGAAAAGACCCGACAGGGTACGGCTCTACTCCAGGAATTCCGCTTGTAACTGGAAGAGTGGAGATATCGGCACCGTACCTCAGCGCCAGCTGGACCACAGGCAAAGAGCCATACATACATCCCCATTTCATTGCCCTGTGTAAATTGTTGTCATTAATAACCATATGGAGAAGACGCAGTCGCAATAGCTTGCTACAGCGACTCAGCCGTGAAAGGTCGGCCAACCTAAGATCTGCAATAATGAAGTCCATAAGTTCTGGAGGCAGTGCCTCCAGAGAATTGGGTATCATGCTGAAAGGGGGACAGGGCCTCGCGGTGATACGTGGTGGGTATTTTAAAGCTTCCAGATCGCCGGCGTACGTGGGCAGGCGCGTAGGTGAAGCTGGTAGCGAACAGCAAGAAGTTGTTGGCAGGTTCGCTTAATTGAGCGGCTTTCAACTTGGATTACCCCATTTTGTGTGTGCCTTGTAAACACACAATCCCCAGAAATTACTCGGGAGCACATGGCGCCCAAGTTATAAGGCAGCACCAGCTAACAGTTGACAACAAGGTCCCTTCAGTCGCCACCCACATGTTTGGCCACCGAAGAAAAAAAAAGAAAAAAAAAAACAAGGTTTCTCTGCACATACACTAACCCTCACCAAACTCAAAAACATCCCTCACACCCTCACCCTCATCCGGCGTCACGGCAAGCTCCAGTAGCTCGTTTGCCAGCTCCGCCGTCTCGGCACTGATTCCAGCCTCGAGCACCAGGTCCTCCTCTGCAAAGTTGAGCCGCGCCAGCGTGAGCAGGTACCGCTGAGCTCCGCCGTGAGACGCCGCCAATTTCGATGCCACATTCTCGTCCACTGTCGCCGCCGTCATGACGAGTCTGTGAAGCAACGAAACGGCCGATGCGATGAGCACATGCAACAAGGCAGCGGGAGGTTTTACCTCGCCTCGGTTTTCGTCCTCTTCCTTCGTATCTGACAACGTAGAGTCAACTGGTGTAGACTGAGGAGGCCCTCGATCTTGTGTGGCGTCCGGATCAACCTGCGATGGTCTCTTGTCCATGGATACGTCCATGTGTACGTCCACATCCCCGAGCTTTGGGATGGCACTAGGGATATCCATGTCGTACAGTTGGTCAATAGCCCCGCTCAGCGCAGCAACGAGTCTTGGGATGGCATTGTTGCTCTGGACTAGTTTGGCAAGCCCAAACGAACTGCGTGAAAAGCTGACAAGGGTTTCCAGTGCAGCCAGCCTCGCCTCGCACTGCCGTCGACTGCGTGCTGGCGCCCATCTGGCAGGAGGTTCGGCGAGAAAGTAACTGATGCGGTCAATGAGCACTGGCGCCACGACGTCGACGTTCTTGCTTGGTTCGTCAGTGAGCGGGCCTACGGACGTTGACAAGGATGATGTGCGGAGTAGAACGAGCATGCCGAGAAGATCTTCGGGCTTTTGTTTCGGAGACAACATGGTGAGAACGAACTCGGGTTGGATCATGCTCCAGTATTGTTGTATAAAAGACGGTCTGGGGCTTTCAGACAGCGACTGAGGGTTTATCGAGTCTTTCGGCGAAGGAGTAAGGCATCCCAGGGCTGCGAGGTACATTACGCCGAGGACGCTGGTGGTATCAATGTTCACAAGCAATCGTTCAATGGCAGGATCCTGACTATTAGATAAATCTCCATCTGGGCTCTCGAAAAGAGGAATTGCAAGTAGGTGTATGGTTGCTTGTGCAATAGGTAAGAGGTAGGATATGATGTGGGGCGCAACAGACGTCGTCTGTAGCTGCAGCATGAACGAGAGAAGCGCCACGAGGTCATATATAGCCTCATAGTACTTTTCATGTAAGCACTGAGACCATAGCTCTATGAGCAGATGGGCAAAGTCAATGAGAAGGCGAACGGGTTCGAGAGGATTTCCCAGCAAGGAAAGCTTTGAAAAAATCAGAGATGCAAACGTCTGAGACTGGTCGGATGGGAACGAATACCGCGCAAACAGATCAAAGGTCAAGGGTTGACCGTGGACAGCACCATGATCTAGTACAAGTGTTAGGAACTAAACAAAGCAAATTTGTTAGTTTCCAGGACTGCGCGAGTTACGTTTTTCTCAGTTGAGGTCTGTCTGTATGAGTAGAGCAGCGGACATACATCAAATGGAAGCGCTGTGAGCCGGGAGTTGAGAGGATCAGCAGATCGGCCGTTAACAGGTGGCTGCCCATCCAACATGACAACATCATCTGTCTCTAGTTCGAGCAGTGGACTGTCTACCGCTGGTCGTTTCCGCTTGCCTTTTGTTGGTGTCCTTTCAACCTGGGATAATATTGGCGGCTGGATAGCGACAGGGTCCCTGGACCGACGGGCTGCCCCCTTACTTGGGCTGGGCACAAGCTCCATATCGTCGAAACCATCTGCCATGCCCCAATTGGTGCGGGCACCAGCACCCTTTTTCGGGGGTGTTGATCCGGCATCACGGTTACCGTCCTTTTCTTTATCGGACTTCCTCCCTTTCCTATGCCTGTTCCCATCTTTCAGGTCCTGCTGGACAAATTGAAGCTCTGTTGCTGCCGTCTTCTCCGCCGCCAAAGCCTGTTCGGCTATACGCTCTTGCTTGGCAAGCTGCTCAGCGTTCAGCTTGCGCAGCCGCTGCAAATCGGCCTCATGCGCAGCCTGGGCATTCTGGAGTTTGTTCCGCAGCAGCGCCGACTCTCCCTTGGTAGTCGTGAGGTCCTTCTGCAATGCGTTCACGCGAGCTTGAAGCGCAGCGATGATCTCGTTTGGAGCTCCGCCAGTCGGTTGGGGCGCCGTGAACTGACTTGGCTGGCCTGTGAATCCGGCATGTTGTTGATGCCGGCCGGCATTTGGATGTGCGGGACGTGGAGGGGGAACAGCACGGGAAGGAGGTCGTTGAAATGTGGCAGTAGGTCGGCTGCTGGTAGAAGGTCCCTGTTGGCCGTGAGGTGCCGCACCAGTCTGTGAGGAATTCGGATACCTGGGACGGTTCGAAAGAGCAGTGCGTGAATGCGCCACAGGGACAGCATTCCACTGTTGCCGAGACTGGGCAACAGCAGGAGCAACGCGGCCTTGTGGCAGTTGAGGCGGCTTAGCGGGATGTCGGGCAAGCTCGTCAAAAACTACTGTGTCGTCAAGGTCATCATCCTCAAAGTCTAAATTAAAAACCTCCCTGTGCTGGCTAGGTTGTTGGATCTGCGTCTGAGCTTGTGTGAACTGAATGGCTGTGTTCTCCAGCTCCTCGAGAGCATTATCGGGCAAGTCGTCAAAGCCATCATCGGAAAAGTCATCCATCGCCGCCGCTAGTTGTCTTGTTACTCGGTGGGACAGTAGCCATTGGTAGCCAGCCGTATGTGACGTCGAATCGACTTCTGTCTGTTTGTGCCCCGCCACAAGCCGCTAGACGCGTCGAAACGCGCATGGCAGGGAGTTTGTTCCGGAGCTCACCCAAATTTTCAAGAATAATCGTTGGACCGGGTGGGGCCGTGAAGCCTCCTTTCCCCACCTGATAGACCCTGTAATTTTTTGCATGTGACAAGGGTGTCGTCATCACTTCTCACATATGTAATACTTCAGTAATGGCTCAGCCACAGCCCAACAAAGGTGAAGCCACGCGACTCGCTGACCAGCTTGGCAGGTAGCTAAAACATCAGCAAGAACACCAGGTTGCATCCGCGGTGGCCGGCTCCCCCTGGTCAAGCCACAAAATTGACGTCGACGGGGGCCAAATTGGAAATCAATGCAAGCAAACCCGGAAACCGCACTGACGAGGACGTGCCCACATTTGAGGATTGTCGAGAGATCGCGCACTGCATCCTCGAGGGAGAAAAAAAAAGGAGCCGGCCTGGCTACATACAATACCTTTGACAGCGGGCTACTTGACAATACTCTATTTTGCTGGCCACGAGAAACAAAGGCGACCAGCCATCAAAGAAAGCCCGGACCAAAATTTCGATCCCACTGGCCGCACCATCAGTCGACGACTCGTGGCTAAGCTAAGCTCACCTGCAGCTCCAGCAAATCGCAGCACACAGCTTTGCCTGCGTGAGAACCTGCTGAACTACTGGCACGTCATCGGACCGGACTGCCTGCACCCGCGCAAAACATTCAAACACATAATTACTTTGCACCTTCAGCACAAAGGTCAGAAGCCTCACTTTCCCGCCGACCACTCGATAATACCAGCCTGCAACCCAACCAAAACGCGATCATGACGAAGCCGCGCAGAGGGGTAAGTTTCCCCCATCGTAAAAACGGCCTCTCCGACGGGCGCCGGTCTAGCTTTTCGGAGGCGAGCGAAGATGGGTCGCCGACAAAGATGCGATCAACCACCACTCTCAACAACATACAAGAGGTACGAGTTCAGGCGCGGCAAGGGCTACCCGGCATGGTTTCGCGATTTGAATGAGCGCTGATTGTAGCTAACCACCTCTCAGGCACCCCCGGCAACACCCCAAGACCAGGCAGTGGCAGACTACGAAAAGAAGAAGGCCAACTTTATCACGCGGACACTATGGACGTTTGTCATGATCGCCATCTTCTTCGGCGCTCTCTTCATGGGGCACATCTACATCATCCTGATCATTACCGCCATTCAGATCATCTCCTTCAAAGAGGTTATCGCCATCGCCAATGTTCCCAGCAAGGCCCGATCCCTGAGCTCGGCCAAAAGCCTGAACTGGTACTGGCTCGCATCGACCATGTACTTCCTTTACGGCGAGAGCGTCATCTACTACTTTAAGCACATCGTGCTTGTCGACAAAGTTTTGCTCCCTCTGGCCACCCACCACCGCTTCATCAGCTTTATTCTATACGTCTTTGGCTTTGTCTTCTTCGTCATGTCCTTGCAGGCTGGGCACTACAAGTTCCAGTTCACCAACTTTGCCTGGACGCACATGGCACTGTACCTGATTGTCGTGCAAGCACATTTCGTCATGAACAACATCTTCGAGGGCATGATTTGGTTCTTCCTCCCTGCTGCGCTGGTGATTACCAACGACATCTGGGCCTATATTTGCGGTATTACCTTTGGGCGCACCCAGCTCATCAAGCTGTCGCCCAAGAAGACGGTTGAGGGTTTTGTTGGCGCATGGGTCATGACTGTACTATTTGGTATAATTCTCACCCACTTCCTCACGCGCAGCAAGTACTTTATCTGCCCTGTCAATGTAAGTTCTCCATTCTCAGTCTCCCCGTCAGTCCTTTGCTAACACTCCTTCAGGATCTGGGAGCAAATATCTTCACCGGCCTTTCCTGTGACCCGAACCCGGCCTTCCTCCCGAGAACGTGGACGATGCCCGACTTCGTCTTCCTGCCGCGCGATTTTGGCAAGCTCAGCATTACTATGGCTCCTGTCCAGCTGCACACCCTGGTTCTGTCCACATTCGCGTCGCTCATCGCGCCGTTTGGTGGTTTCTTCGCCTCGGGTCTCAAGCGGACTTTCAAGATCAAGGATTTTGGCGACTCAATCCCTGGTCACGGCGGTATGACTGACCGCATGGATTGCCAATTTACGATGGGCTTCTTCACCTATGTTTACTACCACACCTTTATCGCGACGCACAAGATGGGCCTAGGGGGAATAATGGAGGACGCTATCACGGGCTTGACGCCTGACGAACAAATTGAGCTCATCCGGGGAATGGGTAGATACCTTGCGAACCAGGGCATCGTTGGTGCTGATGTAAGTGGCAATCCCCTTCGATCCTCGTGGATTCCAATAAGGTACTAACAATTGATAGGTTCTGTCATGTTTGGACTCGGCCTTGCCGATGAGGAGGTAGTCGGCGCCTCGTTCGGTAAATCTTTAGACCAGCCGTCTTGTTTCCTTTGTATCGGAGTGGGGATGAAAATCTAATGCTTGCTTCATATCGCTTGTGTCAGCATCATGTACTGATGGAAATAGGGCAGCTTGTACACGGCTATGACCAAACTCTTTTCTCAGATCTTGGACAAAAACATAGATGAACCCTTCTTCCTAGAACAAACATATATGGGCTAAAACTGAGTCGACGCAAGGAACCGCAAGTAAACCCAAGCCTTTTGCAGATTGGGCTAAAACATTAGCCGAACCACATGCTAGAACCAGCAGGGTCCAACGATAACGCAGTAGGCTTTGGGAAGAGGTGGCGGACGTGTTTCGCACTCATTACCGAACCATTTGACAACGGCAGATTATGGGATCAATGACTCGACAGTCGAGACTCTAGTTTGGTACGAAGTGTACTGTACAAATAGGTACGTATCCAGGTGGTGATTCAAATCAACGAATATCATCGCACTATATTTTTCACCCGCCGTTTGCCTCTTTTTTTTCTTTTTTTTTTCTTAGTCTTCTTGGGCTACAGAGGAGTACTTTAGCATCTTTGACAAGCCCCCAAAGCCAATGCAAATAGGTGCGTAGGTCTGCGCTCTTTTAGTCTAGAGCATCGAAAAATAATTGCTGTGGAGAACTTAACAAAGGTGTTCAGGACCACTGGAAAAAATACAGAGGTACACAAATCAGCGGTCGAGAAGAGGGGCATAACCTATGAATTTCAACAGCATCTCATCCCATAGAGCCGACGCCATTGATGTTGCCTTTTTATTTTCGAAGAGAATAGAAAGAAAAAAAAAAAAAAAAGATTCTGCTCCTTGAATTGATCAAATGGGTTTGCCATCGTTAGATTGGACACCTGACCAAGTCATCCACCAAAACGACCTTTTCTTGTTTTTGAGGCATCTTAGCTCCATTCTTTGCCTTGTCTGGACAAACATGCCAGCAAAGTGTCTCGACTTAGAGAACCATGCGGATCATATCGCACATGTGATTTCACGTCAACGTATCAACAGGGCTTTCATTTGATCGATCTCAATTCGTGGTTCTGTTCTTGCTCTTTTCCTGCTAGCATACACACCGCATAGCATCCAGTCGCTGCCTGCTAGGCACCGGGGCTATGTTACCGTCCCAAGACAAAATTTCCTACTCACAACTCACCCATGTTCTCCCCCTCCTCGTCGGCCTCGACGTAACCCTTGAGCCTCTCCTTGAGCTCCTCCACGTCGATCTCACCATCAACAACCCTGTCACCACCAACCTTGCCGTGCTTGTGGGGCGGGATCAGCACGCGGCCAACGACCTGGATGACGCCGTTGCGGGCGGGCACGTCCTGCACGGTCACGGGGATGTAGCCGTTGACCTTGACGCGGTACCAGCCGCCCCAACGGCCGATGTCGACGGCGACGTTCTTGTCGTCCAGGAGGGTAGGGAGGTCGATGTGGTAGTGCGATTCACCCTCGGCGACCAGGTCGTCTTCCTCGTCCCCGAAGCTCGGGCCGTTTTCGCGATGCTCAGGCCCGTAAAACGCGTCGCTGTACAGGGTCTGGTTGACGACGATGTGGTACTTGAGTATCGCCTTCAGGTACTTGATGCCCGTCTCGGTGTTGAAGAGGAAGGCGTTGGCGCGAGGTCCGAGACGTTCAAAGGCGCGGTTCGAGGGGGCAAAGACGGTCCCGCCGGCCATGGGCACCTTGTGGATGTAGTTGACAAAGTCGGTCTTTTCGTACGCCAGCAGCAGGGTGGAGAACTGTTGAGGGACGAGCGAGATGATGCGTCCGACCATGGGAGGTGGGACGAGGAGGTGGTCGACGGCGTGGATGACGCCGTTCTTGGCGAACTGGTAGGTTTGGAGGAGTGTTTGTTAGCTTCTATTGGGGGACATCGTAGGTGGAAATTGGATTAAGCATTGTCAAGAGGCGAACTTACAAAGTTGGCTCCCACGACCTTGCTGAAAAAGTTGATCCTCACGCCGCCAAGGCCGACGCGAGCACGAAGGCGCTGGTGGTGACCGCCGAGCCACGACTCCTTGTACGCGGTCGGGATGGTGTGCGTGTGCAGGATACGGCCAGCCGGGTAAAGGCCAATGCCAACGTGGTACTTGAGCAAGGCCTCGACGACATCCTTGGGTGGCTGCTTGTCCTTTCCATGGTCGGGGATTCTCTCAAACGCCTTGTCGGTTGGGACAAACAAGGTCAGGTTCCCACTGTCAGTGCTCTTGAGAAGCTCCACGACGTCGGGAAAGTCCTCAATGAGCTTTGAAAACTTGGTAGTGTACTTGCTCTTCTTAACGAGCTCGTAGATGCTCTCGTTGGACCTGTGGGGCTTGTGGCCGCGGCGCGGGCGGTCGGCCTCGCTGTCGTCGCTTTCCGTCTCGGAAGAGAACAGCCGCAGCTCGTCGTCGAGCACGTGGCTGAGCGTCTGTTTGCCATTCTCGATGCCCTGCGAGACGAAATCAATTGCGTCGCCGGCGGCATACAGGAGCGACTCCCGGCTCGGCAGGTGCTCGAGGACGCTGTCCCACCAGGCGACGACCTTGTCGGCGGAATGCTCGATCGAGAAGTGCTGCTCGAGTGGGGCCGCTGGAGTAGGGCGCTGCTGGGATTGCTCCGGAACCAAATGGCTAAAAAGCTCCGTGTCGGGAATGACGAAGGAGGACGCCAGGCCCGCCAGGGGCAAGATAATATTTCCGTATCTCATTGTTGGATTGACTGCAAAATCCGAGGCTTTGGTTTGATGCTCTCAAGCCGGAGCTCTTTAGAGTTGTAGACGGGGTGAAAAATGGTAAAAAGGCAATTCAGTAGACCAAGTATATTCTTAAAGCTAACTTCTCCGTTTCTTTTCAACAGGGGCTTCGGAACATTCGGATGTACCGCATTGCGCGGGTGCCACATCATATGGGGAGCCTGCGTTCGTACTCTGGGCTGAGTTTACAAGTCCCTGACGTCACGAATAGTGCCATCGAGGTGCTGTAGCTGAAACGTTGTGTGCGGGATTCAGCCAATGTCAACTGTCGGACTCCAAATCTTCCCCGCACTCCCGATGCCATTCCAAAAAAAAAAACAAAAAAACAAGAAGCCGCCAATTGCTCGGTTATACTGTACTATGGGTACTGTAATAATCCATACCAGTTTTACCCCATAAGATAGCGATATCGAATACCAAGTGTAGCCGTCACCGGTTGACAAATAGCAGTATCATTTAGTGACTTGGCCAAGCACACATCGAGATCCTATTCAACTAAGAATTATTCTACAGAACGATAGATTCTAGTGTACTGCAAACAGGTTACCCCTTTTAGCATCAAGCATCTAATATCAACCCTCGATGAACTCCAACAATCCAACCCCTCTTTCCAGACAGGTTTCTAGTGGCTTCTCACGGCTCAGCTATTCCTTGGGCAGAGAGTACCGTAATAAAGGTTGCGCGGCTTTTAGTGTGCAACCCAGGCTATCCCCACCATGCCAGGGTCCAATCAGGGAAATACGGCGTTACATTTTTCAGAGGGTGTCCAGCATGAACCAGCAGCGTATTTTCTGATCCATCCCTCTCTAAAACTTCCATCAGACAGACCTACTGTACATATCTGTAATAAACTTTGTTCCCCAACTCTATATGTCATCTTTACAGCACTGAGTCCGCGGACCCATCTGACTCGCATAAAAAGCTTCAGATGGCGCAACCCATGAAGCATCTGCCGAAACGTATGTCTGTTGCTGGGTGGAATCAACTTAAACGCCGACTCCTCCTCCCAAGCTCGTACCCGCGTCCGCAGTCTCAATCGATGGGATCCGCGAACTGCCTCGACGGTAGGTCGGCACGTAAGAACAACCGTTTACTCGCTGGTGCTGCCACTGCAAGAACCACGTGACTGGTTGTTTTTGTCATCGTCCCCCCCTTTGGGCGTCAGGTGGAAAACTTCGCTTACTCTACTTTCCTGCGACTTGGTGACTTCGACCACCGCCTGCACATTAGACGGAGACATGTAAGGATCGAGACGGGAGCCCGCCTCATTGACGGCCACGTGGCCCGGGGGACTATCTTCTTTGTTTAGCAGGTTCCTTAACTCCTCGGGCGAGGTAATGTGACTCGGCGGGTCTGGCCACTCTGCCTGGCCGGTACTGTCTAATGGGAGGTCTATGTGCAAGTTTCTGCACCTTTCGCCAAAGCGACAGTATCCATTGAGGTAATCTCTGCAGACCACGAAGTCGGAAAGTGATTTTGGGAGCTCTTTGGCTCTTTGACGCGCAGAGGCTAGTTTCCTAGTGTTGGAAGTCGTGCTTTTTTTACTTTGATCTGGCCATGGCGCTTTTACAATTTTTGAAGCGACTTCAGCCATAGGTGAGGTTTCGGTTTGGGAGAAAGATACGCCAGCAGCCACACCCCGGACAGAAGCAGATTGCTCGGGGATTTGGAGCAACGTAGGCCTGAAGACGTCATAGAGCTCTTCCACTCCGAGATCTAACTTTGTATATTCATCATGAAAGTAGATTCCAGGGGCTTTAAGCAGCGTAAAGAGATCCTTCTTTCCGACAAAGGAAGTAAGTTCTGAAATGTAGCCGACATCATGGCAGCCTGCAAAGTATATGTGTTTGCACTGGGGGTTTTCGGCGTGGAGCTTCAACATGGCTCGGACCTTAAAATCAGCGTTCTCCTTTAGCGGGCCCGCATCGACAAAGTCGAAGAGACCGTACGACTTGTTGAAGTTTGCAACAAAGTGACTCAACAATGCACGGGTCTCCATGCCTGCCACCCCAGTCTTGCTGAGAATCTTTGACAGGCCGCCCACGTTTGCGTATATCCGCACCATTATCGCGCAGTGCTCCAGTCCCTTTCGGCGAAGGCTCTCCCGGACGCAGTCGTGGAGCAGCTGGGCAGAGACTCGACCGGCATCTGGGTTGATTTTTTCCACATTTTGCTTGAAGACGTAGCCGTCGCCATCGATTAGCACCAGGGCGAAGGGGTTCCGGTCCTGACCCTTTGCTATCTGCTTGTACCGCTCCCTCGCCTCCCGCTCCACTTCATAGTCGCTCTTGAGCCACTTGTAATGCTCGATCAGGGCACCGTAGCGTTCGAGTAGCTGGGACAGGGTGTTGTTCCGCTGGTAAATTCTTAATTCGGCGCCGGCTCGGCTGATTTCCTCGTCGCTAAGAATGTTCCCATAGTAGCTCTTGGTACGTTCTGCGCCTGTCAGGAACTTGGAGCGCTTTGTTCGGGCTCTCGGCTGGTGATAAGGAGAGGCCGCATACTCTGTAGCCTCTCGTACATAACCTAGAAATCGACGACGTCCCGGCGGTCTCGTCATGGTACTGTTGAATGATTGAATGATTAAACGATTGATTGATTGTCGCTGCTTGCCTTTGTCTTCGTATCGGACAACGCGAGCAAGTTTGCCCGTGTATTAAATTTCGAGAGCTCGAGTGGGTCGCAAGATCGATACAGGGGATCGACGCACGGATTACCTGACTTCGAAAGGCTGAGTCGGAGTTGATATTAAAGAACGCTTTAGGCTACCGGCATTACATATGTTACGAGCAACAGCCTGACTGCGGGCGATTTTGCGTCAGACGCCAGGCTTCTTCAACCAACCCAAACGAGACCAGGTAAAACGTGCGTCGTCGTATTTGCTGAAAGAAAAAAAAATTACCTACCATTCTACGATGCTAATGCAGTGAATACACGTGCCGGGTGGGGAACGCCACCTAAACATCCACCAGCGGAGCCACACTAACAGCCAGGGGAGGCAGGCCGCTAAAGGCTCAAGCGGCAACCTTACTTCAGCAACCTACCCATCCAATTTAGGGCTTCTGAATAAAAACAACATGAATTTATACGTTGTCAACGACTAATCCGCAATATTGAAAAGCCTGAAAATTGACATAGATGAATTCAAGCCCGCTGCGATGGCGATGATACTCACCACATGCATGTTGGAAAAACTGTGGTGATAGCTAAGCAAGCAGTCGCGATCGCGCAGCCGAGTAACCGGGATGCCAGGGTTGTTTGTGGTGTGGAGGGTATTCCCCGGGGGGGTGGGGGGATGTTCTGAAACGAGACTACGGATCCGCAGAGGTTCACATACTGACGAGGTCTAGAAAATTTAGGTTGCAATGCAATGGTATGGGTTTGAAGCAACATGGAGGAAACGGGTAGTGAAGGCGAATTTTCATTCATGTTCTCATAGGCACACTTTAATACCCAATACGAGGCTTAAGCCAGACAAACATATTAAAAGAATCTGATAGGAGCACTGGATTTGTGATCGGATGACATGCAACCCTCGATCGTCAAAACCTCAGCATGGCAGCCATCCTTGCAGATCTGTTCCACAAATCTATCATTGAACAGTTTGGCTTTCAAACGACATGTCATGTCGAGGAAAAATGCCAATATGGTATGACACCGACTAGTAAATTTCAAAACGAGGGTATTCGCGCGCGATAGAAATTTCACAAAGAAAAAAAAAACCCCCCGATTCGCCTGTCCAGCTTGCAGCCGGTCAATCCCCCGCAATGCATAAACCCTTGGCTAGCCTAGGACCGAGTTGCTATCGTCTTGGACCAGGATGGCTGAGGCAGATGATGTGAAGCCTCAACTACGGGCATGTGCCCGATGGTTGAGGATGTGGCCGTCGTGTCGACGGACCTTCGGTGTCGGTCAGCCATGACGCGGTGCTCGGCCTTCTTGGCCGGCGAGAGGCTGGAAAGAGAAAAGCGACGACTGTACACAAGGTGATAGTTAGTAATCTGCTGGGAATTAGCTTAATTATATGTGAAAACTCACGCCATGATTGTTTGATATGTTCCCGTAGGTGGAGATTGTGTGTTTTTGTAAAATGTTGCTTGTTTGAGAAAGTTGTGTTTGTTGCTTATGTGCATGCTATGAGGAGAGGATTGATGAAAACAGAGAATCTTGAAAAATGGAAGCCCGAGGAAGCCTGGGCCTTAATTTATAGACAAAACCACTAGCAGCACTGCAATTTTACAAACGTCCGTCAGCGGTCTCGCGGCGAGCGTGGCAGTGTCGCCCGACGATATGCAAGAACAGCAAAAGCTCGACGGCGACAACGTTGAAAATGTCGACCTTTTGATGATCATGACGTTGCTCCACTTTTGGAGGGTGGCCAGGAGTCTTGTCACCTGCGGGCGATTTTGACGGCTTACCGTCGCCACTTAATCTAAGCTTGCCAATGGCAGAGATGCCCACAGTTCGCTTAGCTGGCGGATTGACGGCAATCAGACTTAGCAGGACCCTTCTTGCATCACAGCGCTGAAGCGAGAGCTGGAGTTGGTGTGGAGGGTTTATAAACCCAAAGCGAATGACGTTGCCAGCGCGTCCCCGAAAAGCTCATGTAGGTTCCACTCTAACCAAATTCGCAGCCTTTTTTGTTGTTACTCTGATTAAATCAATCCATCAAATCAAGTAGCCTTTTCTTTGGCTCTGTTATGTGAGCTTTGTCACATACCTTCTCAACACCGGTTAATGGGCCATAATGAGACTGGAAAATAGTCGCAGGATAGGTTCGTGTTGTCTGCCGCTGGCTCGGGCATGTCCTTGTTGCGAGGGCCTGACTTGCGAGCTTCAAGAACCTGTCACCTGCAGACGAAAGAATGGAAAATTTATCTCTGGTAAGTTCCAGCTCGCTTTCAGCTGCCCCTATGCATTCCGGGATCCCCTTGGTCCCCTCTGCGTCGATTAGTTTCTCGGCGCCGCCGGTGATGACTAGGGAGGCGGGAGGATCAAGAAAACACTGCCTAACATATTGCAGTATCATATTGTGAAGAAAGAGTAAGCCTGTTTTCCAGTTACAGCTCAGCCTTGGTTGTAGTGTGGCATGCGTTGATGAAGAATAGTCACTTACTCGTTTGCTTGGGCCAAGAGTTCATGGGGAATGACGGCATGCACTGGGATGACTGCAAAAGAACATTTTATAAGGTAGCAAAAAAAAAAAAAAAAGAAATCTTTCTCTAATTTTGACTGTTCGGGTATCTAAGGAAAGTACTAAACAGATATTTTTTGTACATTATGATACATTACATTATGTTTGATGACGTCCCTGAAGCCATCCCTGAAGGGCTAGTCTCTCCCTTCCCGACTGCACCTTACCACCTGCCACCCTGCTGGGCCGGCATACCACTGACTTCTGGCGTGGTTCCCGAGTAGTAATCGGTATTCTCACCACCGGTATGATGGTTGGCAGTGTGTGCTGGCGGTGGTTTTGAACCCGGCGCGTAGGGAGGAGGAGGCACGGACTGTGCAGCATCATAATCGCTCTGCTGGTTCATCGGCTGTTGATGCTGCTGCTGCTGCTGCTGCTGCTGGGGCTGCTGCGATTGCGGGTAACCGCTGTTGCTGTAGTAGTACCCATTGTTGGTGTTGGTGGTGCTGACGCTATTCCGCCAGCCGCCTCCCCACTTGTGACTCGGGGCCGTGGCGCCGCCGGCGACCATAGCGGATCGGCGACGTCGTCGGCGGAGGATGCCGAAGCAGACGCAAAAGAAGATGGCGACAAGGCCGATCACCAAGCCGATGATGGCACCGATGGGCATTACCCGCCGGTTGCGGTATCGGTTGTTGCCGTAGTATTGCCGGGCGACTAGTGTGGCAGTATTTTGTGCTTGCTCCAATGGGACGTACATTTTGATCGATAACAGTTGTGTATGTTTTTTTTTTTTTTTTTTTTTTTTTTTTTTTTTCCTTCTCGGGTGTGTATGAGTTTGTAGGATTTGGATTGTGTTTGGCAGAGTGGATGGTCAACTTCTGCAAAGGATTGATGAGGACGTAAAGACAATCAGCAAAACCAGCAAGCAACCTTCGCTGGCTGTCCTTTTAAGGTCAAACCAATTCGTCAAAAGAATGCCCCGCGGAAAATGAGCCATACTATGGTATTGCTCCTCAGCCATGCTCGGTAGGCCAGCCAAGAATCGCATGACTTCATTCTGACTTGTTCATAAATGGACGTATGGGAAGATAATGATGATTCTGCACACCAACGAACTATTGGAATGAGGCTTGGTGACGGCATGACGCCGATCGAAGAGATCGCCACTTGAGTTTCTCCACTGCGCTCCCTGCATTTTTCTTGTCTGACGCCAACGAACCGGTAGCCTGCTGGACCCTTTTTCCTTGAGTGGAACCTGTAGTGGCACCAATAGCGTCGGATCGTGTTGGCAGTAGCGGTACAGAGTCTTCACCACAGCTCATGAGGAATTTACAGCGTCCTTGGAAATCGCATTTCTGTATTGTATATCTTATCACACTCAGTCGCAGACGTTTTCTTTTCGCTTAGTTTTCTTGATTCCAAAATGTACAAGGCAACTTTGGCCTGGTTGGTTCCATCGCTCCTCACGTGATAGACAGTTCCATGTACCTGGGGTATTCTGCACGTGACGGCGTACTGGCTAGGGTGTCTTGGGCCTGTCCCTTGGTGTCAAAATTTTCCCGACGCGCTTGGTAAACACGTGACGATGCCATCGACAACTTTGGCGACAGTCGAGCCATTGGCTATACGGATATCTTTGTTGATCTGAGCTCATTTGCTCGGTGGCCTTGCGCCAACTATCAAGAGTCGGAGCCTCATTAGAGCCCTGGCCGTACTGCGTTGTGTGCTCGCGTCATGACGGCCTTGGCCCGGCTTCTGTCCGTAGGCCGACATCATGCTACGGTCAGCTTAAGACATAGGCCGCTAGCAGCCAGATGTGTTACCATCTATCGCCCACAGAAACACATTTATTCCTTCCAAGAACCTGACAGAAACTCCGGTCACTTCGCTCAATTTCACTCGATTGGTAGTTTACCTAGTGAGGTTGAAGACGTTGGACTTTCCAAGTCCGGCGAGTGGTCTGGACTTCTAGACCCCAAGACTCGTGAAGATGGAGAGTCACGGCATCCAGGCCAGCTTGATCAGGATAGCGCTTCGCATGAGGATGGAAAGACAGAAGCAGCCGACGCCACACCGACCTGGATGAAAATACTCCAAACAGCTGTTATTGACGAACATGGACAACACAATCCCCTGGCCAACAATCCACAAGCCGCGTCCAAAGACATCAAGCATGGTGTCATCCGCGACTTCGAGTACTTTGTGCCACACCTACAAGGTCCTCTATCTGCACTGGCTGCTCATGACCGCGCTGTCATCGACAAACACATCGAATCCATATTGCAGGGAGCGTTTTTATTTGCGCAACTAGATCCTCTAGCCAACCACGCGTACAACGATCCGAAAGGGTGGCTTCAGATCTCATCCTCTAATGTCCAGCCCGATGGATTGGATCAGATATTCCAATCGACCATCCAGGCTCGTACGCCTGATTCAGAACTTGTAGGGGTTGGACATGGTGCCAATGCCCTAGACGCCACACGAGCTGCCTGGCTGGACCTTTTGGTGTCTGGCCGTCAGGCAGTGTGGCTGCACAGAGTCAGGATTCTCGATCCCAACCTGACTGAAGCGGACCTGTGCGACGAAAAACACTCCAAGTACGATATATTCGATATCTACACCAGCGCAGCGGCACGCGGGTCCATCCCGACTGTTGAACTGACGTCGGTGACCCTATACAATCCACGTAATGGGAAGTTGGCACCGCGCCACAAGTTCATCATAGAGGCTACGGGCTTGGGTATAAGCGCACACGCCGTGGCCAGGAGTGCATTTGCCGCCAAGAATATGGCGGAGAACATTTTCATGGACAAGATCAAGGCTCTGGACGAGACGCAGCCTGCGAGTCCTGATGATGGCCTGCTCTCCATCGTCGGCACACCAGAAAACGCTGAACATTTTATCAAAACTTTCTTGAAAGCGCAGCGGAGCCAACGCCATGGCCTTTACTTCCCCGTTGACGTTACGATCACAACATGGCACCCATTGGGTGAAACAGACGAACTCCGTGCCGCCCAAGTTCTATGTAATCGACTACCCGTGGGGCCAGTCGTCATGCATTCTGGTGGCCTTGTAAAACTCAAGGCTCTGGCATCTTACGCAACAGCCCTTAGTCTAGCCGCCGAAACGTCAACTGCTGCTGAAGAGCCCAAGTCTGCGCAACCCTCTCAAGACATGATACCACTGCTGGAGATGCATCTCGATTCATCGTCTTTGCAAACCATGACCATCCCCCGGAGCACCCGATCACTGGTTGTACAGCGTCTGCCCGCCAATGTTGTGGAACACAACAACGGGGAGGAGCACGGCAAGGGGCCTGTTGGCGGTAAAAGATCATGGATCCTTCCATCCGCACGTGCCAAGTTGAATAGAAGCTTAGCTATGCGTTTAGAGGCATGCAAGGTCGATTCCCGTCTGGAACACATTAGGGCGCAGAGGGCAGAGCTACCCATACACAGATGCCGCAAACGATTGCTCAAACTAGTGAAAGGTAGTCAGTTTATGATAGTGACTGGCGCCCCCGGGTCCGGCAAAACTACTCAAGTACCACAAATACTTCTTGATGATGCTATCGAAAGAGGGTGCGGGGCAGAAGTGCGGATTCTGTGCCTACAACCCCGTCGCATTGCCGCTGTCTGGGTCGCCCAACGTGTTGCAGCGGAGAGAGGCGAACCAGTAGGCAATTCTGTTGGATATCAGGTTCGGTTTGACACCCGCCGTGATACCCAGCTGGGTGGTACCGTGAACTTTTGGACCAACGGTATTTTCTTGAAGAAGCTCGAAAGTGGAGTGGAAAACATCTTGGAAAAGTACTCTCACATAGTGATCGACGAAGTGCACGAGCGATCGCTGGAGTTAGATTTAGTGTTGGCCGTTTTGAAGAAGTCGATTGCTGAGCGGCTAGCCAAGCGGAAGAGCGCACCCAAGATCATCCTAATGAGCGCCTCTGTCGGTGACCCGAAGCAATTTCAGGAATACTTTGTCGACAGTATTCCTCGTGATCAGATGGGGATACCAAACGCAGGCGATATCTGCCCGCTCTTGTCGGTCTCCGGCCGCACATTCCCTGTCTCATCATCGTATATTGATCGGCTGATCCCGATGCTGAGAAAAAAACACGGCGAGCAGTTTGATCGGTTGCTGCAAAAAGAACCTGGCGGAAAGGAGACTGCCGAATATCTCGACATTGAGTTATCTTCGGAATGGGACATAGTCGACAAATTCTTGGCCGCAAGACATGCTGCATTTGTCCCCATCGACTTGGTGGCAGCAACCATTGCTCATATTGCCTCATCAGGAAAACCCGGTGCCATCCTTGTCTTCCTTCCGGGTTTGAGGCACATTCTTGCGGTCAACAATGCGCTGCGAAACCCGGCGGGGTTCTTGGGTGTCGACTTCAACGACACCTCCAAATTTAGGATCCAATTCCTGCACTCGACCATGCCGAGCCTCGACCAGAACGAGATCTTTGAGAAGGTTCCTTCTGGTTGTCGCCGCGTTATCCTTTCTTCCAACATTGCGCAGACCTCGGTGACAGTACCTGACGTCGTCTACGTGGTTGACACTGGAAAGACCAGAGCGCAAAGATATGATCCGTCAACACGCATCACCAGCCTGGCTACGGAATGGGAGACCCAATCGGATGTGATTCAGCGGCGAGGACGTGCGGGCCGCACACAGGAGGGCCATTACTACGCCCTCTACTCGCAACAGCGATGCCAGCGCATGGAAAACGCTGGCTTGCCCGACATGCTGAAGTTGGACTTGACGAGCGTCTGCCTGTCCGTAAAGGCCCTAGGCTTTGCAGGCAACATTGGTGACTTCCTCGCCGCCTCAATCACTCCCCCCTCCCCCAGTGCCGTGAAAGAGGCAGTTGACTCCCTCAAGGCCATGGATGCGCTGGCAGAAAACGAAAGAATCACCAGCCTTGGCCGTCTTCTCTGTCATATTCCTCTGGACCCGTCGCGTGGAAAGATGATACTCCTGGGGATGTTGTTCCGATGCTTGGGCCCCATGATAGTAATGTCGGCTCTCCCCGAAAGGACTTCACTTTTCGACTTGCCACCCGTTGGCCGCGTCGCGGCGAAGCAAGCTCAGAAGCATTTTGTCGTGGCGGACAGCGATCACCTTACCCAACTAAACGTCTACAATCAGCTGCAGAAGCAGGAACGATCAGACCCACGCACGGGCAGCAGTTTTGCTTACAAGAATTATCTAAATTTTAGGAAATATAAGGAACTGAAGCTGATCGCAGAGCAGATCGAGGACGTGCTCGTCGGCCACAGGCTGGTCCCAAGGAGGGATGAGGACGAGCGGCGCTTTTCTAGCGTCGGTGGCATTCAGCTCAACGTCAACTCGGGCAATGAGCAGTTGCTGAAGGCCCTGCTGGTCAAGGGTCTCTACCCGAACGTGGCCATCACGACTGCCAAAAGGCGCAAGTACATGGCGCTCAAAGCGGCGGCCACCGGCAACCATAATGTATACCTGCAGAATTCCTCGGTCATTTTTGGCGACCACGAAAAGTTCGAAAAATACTCGGCGTTCATGTACAACGGCTTGATCTCGCAATCCAACAAGACGGCCGCTTGGAACGTGTCCCACATCGAGAGCCCGCTGGTGCTGGCGCTGTTCGGTGGGCCCCTCCTCCGGCCCGAGCCGGACGATGCGGTGGTGCAGCAGCACCCGCTGCGGACCCCGGACGGTGACAAGTTTGGATTTGCATACATGGTCGGGCACCCGGACCACAACAATCCGCAATCGAGGACGCCGGCCGAGACGCTGGTGCAGTTCCGCGAGCACATGGACGCGGTGCTCAACGACGCCTTCCGGAGGCTTCTCTTCCAGCAGAGCGGGAAGTCTGCCAAGGCTGGAGCACAATGGGTTGACACTCCCGAACTCAAAGACGTTGTGGACAGAGTCGTGGTTTTGCTGACTTGTGAACGTACTCGCTTAGCGCTGCAGGAGCGATTGTAAACCTTTTTTTTTTTTTCTCTTTTATAAACACGTTTCACTTCATCGTATTCATCTTTGTACAATTAGATCATCCATAGATTGACGGAAAAGAGGGCTGAAAAAGTTTCCATGTAGATGTACTCCCAAAGACAGTCAAGGTTCCTACACGAGCTCCGAGAGTCATCAAAATATAATCATTGACGGCGGCGTTTGTTTATGTTGCAGACAAGACGGGCCAATCCTACTGCGACAAGAGGAAAGAAAGCAGCAGCGCATATAGAAGCGGGTAAAATCCGGTCAAATACGGTACCATGGACCCTTCGTTTTCCGGATGAGGGAGGGGGACTCGGGTCCAGATACGTAAGCTCCCAATCGAGCCAGCAGAGCTTGATGAGACGATGCGGAAGAAATGGCCCAAATGTCGGTCGGTGCTTCAAGTTGCTCGCGCTGATCACGGCGGGGAGGTTGATCAAATCCTG